>NC_083621.1:29550437-29600437 GCF_963584025.1 Labrus mixtus | reverse complement strand
AGACAGTCAGTACATCATCTCTCTTTGAAGATGCACTCTGTAAATATAGCACAAAGTGTTTGCACACCATGAAGTGATAGAGTCAGTGTCGCTGTAGGAAACAGATGGTTTGAATGTAAACCTCCTTGTGAATGGGAGTGTTTGCACTCTGCAGAGGAGGGAGGAGGAGGGAGGCAGCTACACTTCACACCGGAGAGTCAAAGACACAAACCATCTCAGCATCTGGACGAGTAATTGTACAGACGCAGGCGCTCATCAGCAACCAAATGAGCCCCCTGCAGATCCCTACTACGTTTAACTTCCCGTTTTCTAAAGCATATTTTCTTCCTCAGCCGCAGACAGTGAGGGATCAGCAGGCGTAAGATGAGCTGTCTTAAGGGATCCACAGTCAACACATGCAGGATTTTCTTTCCCCCATGCTCTCTGTATCGACGAGTGCCAATGGGAGGCCGAGCCGCGTTTCTGTGCCTGCAGACGCTCTGCCAATGTGAGGCTGGCTCTGGGTCTCCAGGGCCGAGCGCGGGCTGTGGCTCTGCAGAATGCCATGTTCCTTACATCACTCAAAACCAATATTTGACTAGCTGCAGTCCCCAAACTCTGTGGCACTCTGTGGCTTTCTATTCTGAAAACACAGAGATAGAGAGAGAGAGAGGCTGCAGTTTGAGAGCGTCCCCACTGCATCCCTCCTCCTCCTCCTTCCTCCTTTCTTCCTCCACACTTCTTTCTTTTTTGTGCAAGTTTTCATGTCTGCTGCACGCCGATCCCCTGGGCTTAGAGCGCTTTTCTGCTGAATGTGGCATAAAAAGCATGAACCTTATAAACCTCTCTCTCTCGCTCCTCTTTCTTTCAGCGAGTTTAATGTGAGGTCTGGATCCACGTCTGTGTGGCTGGAAACGCTTGCGTCAGGATGAAAGGAAGAAAGGAAGTGTGCGAGGGAGAGACGGAGAGATCAGAGAGAGAGAGAGACGCAGAGAAAATGAAAGAGTGAGAGAAATCTGAAACTAATCAAAAACATGGCCGCTCTCCCAGAGTGATTCCAAACACATGGCCGGAGCTCGCTCCATCTTCTCTCTGTTTCCTGTCAGAGTGCAAAGACTGCAGTAAATAAGCAAACAAGCCCCCCTGCAACGAGTCTGTGTGTGTCGCTAAGGTCTCCTTAAAGAGGAGATGAAGAGCAAAACAAGATGCTCTATGTGCAGTCACACTTCTCTCACTGAACAGAGGCGCTTCATGTCTCAGGGAAAACACAGTCACACATGAGAGGTGGATGTTTCCCTCTTAGCGACATGCTAATTTAACGTCACTAAAAAATGAACATCACAGACGCCTGCACAAGATGCAGTCATCATGAAGCAGAATACGAGTCTTTATCACACAGGGAGAGGAAGAGGTTTCTCTGGATCCAGGTAAAAACCAGATCCTGAAGACGATCAGAACCAGGATCAGACTCAGAACAGGGACCCTCAGGTCCAGGTAAACACCAGATCCTGAAGACGATCAGAACCAGGATCAGACTCAGAACAGGGACCCTCAGGTCCAGGTCAACACCAGATCCTGAAGACGATCAGAACCAGGATCAGACTCAAAACAGGGACCCTCAGGTCCAGGTCAACACCAGATCCTGAAGACGATCAGAACCAGGATCAGACTCAGAACAGGGACCCTCAGGTCCAGGTCAACACCAGATCCTGAAGACGATCAGAACCAGGATCAGACTCAGAACAGGGACCCTCAGGTCCAGGTAAACACCAGATCCTGAAGACGATCAGAACCAGGATCAGACTCAGAACAGGGACCCTCAGGTCCAGGTCAACACCAGATCCTGAAGACGATCAGAACCAGGATCAGACTCAGAACAGGGACCCTCAGGTCCAGGTAAACACCAGATCCTGAAGACGATCAGAACCAGGATCAGACTCAGAACAGGGACCCTCACTGAAACAGCTGAGTTGATGAAAAGATATCTGATTCAGAAAAAACGCTACTTGGGAAATGTAGTAAAAATAGGAACACGGTTATTAGTGGTGACGTAGCTGCCCAACACTGATTGAGGATCTTAACGTCCATCAGAACCCCAGAACCAATCAGAGCTTCAGGAACGCAGTAACAGTTTCTTTCACTACTTCAAAATGGGATTACCCGCTGAGAACATTCAGCCCGTGTGCAAACGTTAAAGTCCTCGCTGTCACAGCCTCGAGTCAAACCATCAACCACCACCGTGTGTGTGTGTGTGTGTGTGTGTGTGTGTGTGTGTGTGTGTGTGTGTGTGTGTCTTGGTTGTGGTCGAGCCTCCAGCCTGCTTGTTTTCAGTTTCTATTCTTGCCCGTGTCGTGGAGCCGTGGGGCCGGGTGGTGTGGGGAGGAGACCAGGAGAAGGAATGTGTCCGTCAGTCGTCCCTTCAGAGTAAAATGTATTTATGGAGAAACGACAGAAACTCTACGAGCAGCTCTGTTTCTGTTTCACATACCTCACTACATTTGGAAATAGAGACTTGCTTTCCCAGAAAACAGGCTAAAAATAAAGATTGGTGTAAAGTGATGATGTTGTCTTTGTGTTGCTGTTTATATACAGACAGACTTTATTAAGGCAGTGTCATCATGTTTCAGTTTGCCCCCGCCATGTACGTCCTATGTTAATGTTGGGAGGGGGGTCAGCTGTAGTAAGCATTGAGATGAAATCGCCCACGCCCCCAATTATGCAAATCGAACTCTTCACCTTAATGAAATTAAAACAGATGAGTTATACTCGTGTGTACAGAGTGAACAAATCAAAGAACCAATCAGAGAGGCCAACTAAACATGTCTGCTCTTACAGCTGACATGTTAGCATGAGACCAGCCTCAAGTGGACACCTTAGGAACTGCAGTTCTTGTTCTTCAGCTCTAGCTCAATTGTTTAACCCTGACCTACACACACACATACACACACACACACACACACGCACACACACACACACACAGTCCTCTGTTCTGGCCCTCTGATTAATGCTTTGAATTTGACTTTGCTCTAAAACAGACGTACTTCTGCCATCTGGGACTTTTAAATAAACAAAAAATATAAAAACATAAAAAAACACCCAAGAAGTTCAAAGCTGCAACCTGTGCAGGCATGTGCATGATAAATGACCAGATATAGAAATATATTCGTTGCTGTTGTTTTGCAGCTGTTTCTTTTTTCTTGACTAATCTGGTCGTTCATTAGTTTTCTGCTCTGCTATCCCCAGAGATCGGCTGTCAATCACAGCCTGTGGGCGGTACTCTCTTTGTCTCTGCAACTGCAGGATCACCATAACGATTGAGCAACTTTTTCCTTTTGTTTAAGTAGATTATAACTCCAACAGAATCCAACGTATAGATGAGACTATGACGCTGGACACATTGATGAGAGCGATTCAGTCACTTCCTCTTTCTCTCCATTCTTTAAACACCCGAGGAGGACGGCACACAGCGCCCCGCCTGCAGCATACTCCCACCGCTGCACGCACTGAGGCTGGGTGACGGGGTGAGAGGGGGGTGGGGCTGGGGGTGTTCAGTGTGAAACATTAGACCATGTGGGCTGCAGTGAAAGAGACAGACGGCAGCTGAGGAGGGGGAACAGATGCCCCTTTTCACCGTCAGACACAGGCTGTCCACCAGAGGTCAAAGCGTCACCCAGGGCCAGAGATGGGACAGATAGCAGGATCAGGGTCACAGGACTCGGACTCAGAGGACCACGAAAGTACCACTGAGGGAGCATTAGTGTGATCTGCCCCAGTGCACTAAATACACTCTGCAACATGGCTGCTCTGTCTGCATGGACGCACAACAAGCTGTAACCTCCAGTGTGAGAAAATGATCCACCGCACCACAACTTGCAGTACCTCCAGTGTCCAGCTGGCTGTCTGCAAAAGTCAAAGAATACACGTTGATATCAGATAAAACCAGAGTGTGTATGAAACATGGATGGGTGTAAGTGATGTCATCAAAAGTCCTCTTCAGACACCAGTGATGACATCATGGCTGCGTCCATGTTTCATACACACTCTGGTCTGCTGCCGGAGAGAGAGGACCAATGATCAGGGTCACAGGACTCAGCTTGTGGGCCACAAAAATATCACTAAGGGAGCATTAGTGTGATCTGCCCCACTGCACTAAATACACACTGAACATGGCTTCACATACGCACACACACACACACACACACGCGCACACACACACACACACACACACACACACACACACACACACACACACACACACACACACACACACACACACACACACATACACACACACACACACACACACACACACACACGGACACACTGATAAAAGCAACACTAATGCCTCTGCATGAAAAATGAAAGATTTATTCACGAAGAGAGCAACATTCAGCCCCGAGGACTCAGAAATGGATCCTCTCTTCATCTCTGCATGTGTGTGTATCTGTGTGTGTGTGTGTGTGTGTGTGTGTGTGTGTGTGTGTGTGTGTGTGTGTGTGTGTGTGTGTGTGTGTGTGGAGAGAGATAGGGAGAGGGTGTGTGTGTATGTGTGTGTGTGTGTGTGTGTGTGTGTGTGTGTGTGTGTGTGTGTGTGTGTGTGAGAGAGATAGGGAGAGGGTGTGTGTGTATGTGTGTGTGTGTGTGTGTGTGTGTGTGTGTGTGTGTGTGTGTGTGTGTGTGTGTGTGTGTGTATGTTGTTATTATGAGCATGAATGACTTGTTGTGAGATGCCGGTGCAGCACGCCTGCACGCACACACACAAAGACCTGGATGTTGGGAGAGGTAAATAATCTGTCCTATTTTTAGAGGTCTGCTCCACTTTGTGTTCCTCCTCTCCTCTCCTCTCCTCTCCTCTCCTCTCCTCTCCTCTCCTCTCCTCTCCTCTCCTCCTCCTCTCCTCTCCTCTCATCTCCTCTCTCCTCTCCTCTCCTCTCCTCTCCTCTCCTCTCCTCCTCCTCTCCTCTCCTCTCCTCCTCCTCTCCTCTCCTCTCCTCCTCCTCTCCTCTCCTCTCCTCTCCTCTCCTTTCCTCCTCCCCTCCCCTCCTCTCCTCTCTTCTCCTCTACTCTCCTCCTCTCTTCTCCTCTCCTCTCCTCTCCTCTCCTCTCCTCTCCTCTCCTCCTTTCCTGCTCCTCTTTATCCACAATAACAAACAGAGAAGAGCGATTATAAAGGTCACTAATCTGTGATGTTTGTCCACTTAAAGTGAAGCATTTCAAGTTTATACATAAATACTCTTCCCGTGAAACAAAAGATGATTGAAGTGTCATGAAGATATATCGGTTAAGTTTAGGGTTAAAAGAACACAGAACATATATCTCCATCCATAGTTTGAATACTGCTGAACACAGAGAGACGGACTCTCAAATCTGGACACACATCTCTCACAGAGGGAAGTCTTACCTGCCTGAAGGGAGGGAGGGAGGGATGATGTTAAATAAGACATACAGGTGAGCAGAATGCAGGAAGCTGCTTCATACACAAAGATCATAACGGTCGCTCACTGTCTGCATGATGTAAGCGTCATCATCACCCCCTCGCTCACTCATGGTTAGTTTTCCTGAATGTTACACAGCTGTGTTAAATATGTGATTCTGATTGGCCAGTTTTGCAAAGCAACAGTTTGCCTGATTAATCCCCCCTGTTAAGAAGAATGAACGGTTGCTATGGACACGGCTCTGATTGATACTGAACCTTTATCATGTCATAAAGACGCATCACGTTGGGGCCTGCTCCCCCTGTTGGGTGACATCCCGCGTTCTCACATCAGCTCGACCGGACTTCATGCAGGACTTTTACTTTTTCATTTTCTGAAACATTAACATCCACATAGACATCAGATTTAAAATAAAGTCTGCAGTGCTTGTTCTAAGTCAAAGTTTCTGCTGAAGGGGTGAGAACATTTCAGAACGACTTAGTGGATGTTTGGTGTAACTGTGAACCCATGAACGCAGTACGACTGACCCTCTGAGTTCTGGTCCTCGTGGAGACCGGGCTCCTCTCTGGCTGCTCCCTGCAGGGCTTCCTGCTGCTGAACTGACCCTGACCTCGTCCACACGCCTCCATCCCCGCTCACATGCTCTGTGTGTGTGTGCGTGTGTGTGTTTTGTCAGAGGATTGTAGAGCGAGCAGACAACATCTTGACCTCCATCTGAGGAGTCACACACTCACATGCAGCATGGATGCACACTGTCCTGCTCACATAGCTCACATTCCTCGCTGTTTGCTCCCCTCCAAACTTCTCCTGATTAGGGAAATAGGAGAGCACAGACCTCCTCAGGGAGGGGGGGCAATGACCTCCTCTGGTTAGAGGAAGGAGGAGGGGAAACGAGGAGAGAGAGGGATGATCTGGTGGTTGTACTACTGACAGAGTTTCAGTCAGAATGTTTAAAATCATTTTCAGCTCTACAAGGTTTGTGTTAATGTCACTGAGCTCTGATTGGCTCCCAGCACTCAGTCACTGTGTCGACATGTTTGCAGGAACATTTGTCAGACTTCAGCAGCTTGGTCTGACCCCTCTGGAGTCACAGACGGTGATCAGGAGGCCCACAGAGGTTTTACTGTGTCCCCCCCTGAAGGACTGAGAGTACAGCAGGACTCTGAGCTCTTTGTGAACACTTTATTTAAGTCTGCACTCCTGCACACTTTGCTTCAGGGAATAACCCACAATTCATAGTGTTGCATTTTAAAAATAGGACGAGGGGAGAAAAGAGAGCCAGCAGGAATGAGTTTATATGGAAACAGCTCATCAGTAAGCGCTCGCTGCTGTTTGACTTATGAAGGCAGGATGAAGATTTCCAGATGTTTTGGTCTGATTCCATCAACAACATTTCCTTCTCTGCTCATGAACTGAGAAACTCTGCAGAAACTGTACGTGTGAAACGCTAAAGCTTTATTCTACAGGCCACAGTGACGAGTGTCACCCAGGGTCACACCTGCTCCAGGGTCACACCTGCACCGGGGTCACACCTGCACCGGGGTCAGACGTGCTCCAGGGTCAGACCTGCACCAGGGTCAGAGCTGCACCAGGATCAGACCTGCACCAGGGTAAGACCTGCACCAGGGTCAGACCTGCACCGGGGTCAGACCTGCACCGGGGTGAGACCTGCTCCAGGGTCAGACCTGCACCAGGGTCAGACCTGCATCAGGGTAAGACCTGTACCGGGGTCAGACCTGCACCGGGGTCAGACCTGCTCCTGGGTCAGACCTGCATCAGGATCAGACCTGCTCCAGGGTCAGAGCTGCACCGTGGTCAGACCTGCTCCAGGGTCAGAGCTGCTCCGGGGTCAGACCTGCTCCAGGGTCAGAGCTGCACCGTGGTCAGACCTGCTCCAGGGTCAGAGCTGCTCCGGGGTCAGACCTGCTGTCACAGTCCTCCTGAAGCTCTGCAGAGTCTCAGACCTGAGCCGGACCCTGACAGGCTGTGTGTTGAGGAGGGGTCTCTCTGATGATTGTGGACCAGGAGGTCGTGGTGCTGACGGTGCTGCAGCAGCCCCGATATGTGTGATCACTTGTCTGTCTGTTTGCTGTCATGGTCTGTAACGGCTGCTTTCACACCTGAACTAAACCTCCTGAAGTCTCCGTGCTGAGCGTCATGTGTGAACACAAACAGCTGAAAGTTTCTCTCTTCACCTGGAGTTTCTCCTCCAGCCTCCTCGTATTTATTCTGCAGAAAGTCAGAGTGAGTCTCCTGCTGTGAGGTGCATGTGTGAACAACCAGGTCCTCCTGAATGATGAATGTTCAGTGTGAAAAGGGCTAATGTCAAAGACATGAAGAAGAAAGTGATGGGTCTGCACGCTGAGAGGGAGAGAGAGCTTGTACTTCACAGAGAGCGAGCGGCAGCGACGTGACGCACAGAAGTGGAGGGACAAGAAACAGAAACTTCATGTGTTCTGATGAAACTCAGTGACGAGTGTGAATAGCACAGCGGACTGATGCTGTCAAAAACAGATCCACTGAGAGCTGAGTGTGTGTTTATGTGTGAGCGTCTGGGAGGACAGGGGAAAACAGCGCTGTGTGTGTGCATGTCATGTGTTTGTGTATGTGGAGCTCCAGATGTTTCTGCTCCCGTGCTTCCACAACCCCTGTAAGGGCAACGTGATCCACAGACTGGGACATGGACATCACCTAAAAGCTGTGCGTGTTGCAGAATGAATATGAACGTCTTCAGGAATGCTGACAGAGGAGTTTGGTTACAGCGTTGTGCTCTGAAGAGGGCTAAAGTAGAAAGGCTTCTGAACATCTGAAAAACCAGCCACAGCTTGGTGAGCTTCAGGAACCAAACGTCAGCTGCTTCAGAGAGAAGATGATTGTTCTTTGTTGATGTTTCAGAGAGGTGTACTGAACGTTTTCACTGAGACTGTGAAGGAGCTCGCTGCATTGCAGAGTTCTGCTCCCCTCCAGGTGAAACACAGACTTTATTACCTGTTCACCGGTTCAGATCGACGGAGGACCCTCTGACACAGCACAGAGTAAGAACTGCAGTATTTACACACAGAGGACTGTACAGTAGAGATCATATATTTGACCATTTTTTAATAAACTCTGAGTACAAAGAGAACCCCTCATGAGAATATTTGCTGCACTTCTTGAGATGAATGCTTTACAGAATGCGTCTCTTATGAACGACTCAGCCCAGTAATAACATCCTCAGTGAATACACACAGCCGGCATGGCGGCTCTCTGCTCTCTGAATACAATGATATGTAAAGATCGGGACTGAAATGGTTCTGGTTTTATCTGCCTTCACACACAGCCTGATGAGTCCAGCCCCTGTGTGCACTCTTCAGCTGCAGCTGCTTCCATTAGACTCACGTTAGCATCAATGATGTATGGCTCCTGACATGTGTGCTCATGTATTTACAACATGGATTTATCTCCCTGCGTACTCCCTGCATGCACCTGTGGAGCAGATTTATGAGATGCTATACTCCCACATATCACCACATGTGTCTCCCACATGAGCAGGATGAGGAATAGTCTGTCTGTTTGACACGTTTTACTTTAAATACAACAACTTTCTTCCTGTCTACATTTCGATTTCTCTTTTTTTATGCCTCTCATTGTTTATGCAAAGTCAGCCCTTGCACAATCCTTTTACACAGATAACAGAGATGAGATCGCCGCTGCGGATCTGCACTTTTCTGCCGACATCGGCACTATCTCAGGCTGCGGCACACACATTCGCCCAGAGGCACAGCAATACACACACATCCTCTAATCTGATTGTTCCGGAAAACTGAATGTAAAATTGCAATCACTGTAGTGCAATTATTAAACCATCCTGCAATCCAATCTGAGCTCTCCTCCACCTCCTCCACGGCTGGAAATCAGCACATTCACTACAGGCAGACACACACGGGAACAAGTGGGTGTTAGGAGCAGACAAAGAAAGAGGTGAGTGCAGACGGAGAGGAAAGAAACTCTGCTGCTTTCACATTTATGGCAGAAAAACACGGCAGTACAAAGACACGCAGAGAAATAAGTGAGAATGAAACGGGCACAAAGAGAGAGAGAGAGAGGAGGGGAGAGGGAGGAGGGGAAACAGTCAAAAGAACAGAAGCAAAATAAAGAAATCAATTAGTGTCACATCTGTTGGAAGAAGTGGAGCGCTGCAAAGAAAGAAAGGTTGGAAAGAGGAGTCACTTCTGAAAACTTACATCTAAAATTCAGAAAGCTTCTTTCATGAATCTACTGAAATATTCAAATGGGACTGCACATCCATCGGACTAATATGTTTGATTTTTCCATGTAGAAATAAAAGCCAGTGAGTTAAATATTGATATGTGCTTCCTAATGACCCGTGGACGATGTGGGGGGACATGATGCTCTCGAGAGGAGGAGAGGGAGGACGAAGACGGACTTAAGGACACAGAGCAGGAGACCCCACCACAGATCGTTATGCAGAGACATGAATCACAGAACCTGGAGCTATGACGAGACCACACACCTGCTGTTTGTCTTGATGTTTACACAGACACGAGATCTCACAGAACCTGGAGCTATGACACCAAGACCACCATGTTCTGGTCCACAACTGGACAGACTCAGCAGCTCAGTCAGCGCCCGTCCCTCTGAAGTGTGATCCTCGAGTGTCAGCTTTAAATGTACCGTCATCAGAAGTGATCAGAAATAAACCTTGTTGTGTTAGTTCATCAGAGAAACACATCGAGCCTTGGTTGGTTGGTTTGGTTTGGTTTGGTTTGGTTGGTTGGTTTGGTTTGGTTGGTTTGGTTGGTTGGTTTGGTTTAGTTGGTTTGGTTGGTTTGTTTGTTTGGTTGGTTGGTTTGGTTTGGCTTGGTTTAGTTGGTTTGGTTGGTTGGTTTGGTTTGGCTTGGTTTAGTTGGTTTGGTTGGTTGGTTTGGTTTGGCTTGGTTTAGTTGGTTTGGTTTGGTTTGGCTTGGTTTAGTTGGTTTGGTTTGGTTTGGTTTGGTTTGGTTGGTTTGGCTTTGTTTAGTTGGTTGGTTTGGTTTGGTTGGTTGGTTGGTTGGTTGGTTTGGTTTGGTTTGGTTTGGTTTGGTTGGTTTGGCTTGGTTTGGCTTGGTTTAGTTGGTTGGTTTGGTTTGGTTGGTTGGTTTGGTTTGGTTTGGTTTGGTTTGGTTTGGTTTGGTTGGTTTGGCTTGATTTGGCTTGGTTTAGTTGGTTGGTTTGGTTTGGTTGGTTGGTTGGTTGGTTGGTTTGGTTTGGTTTGGTTTGTTTGGTTGGTTGGGTTGGTTGGTTGGTTGGTTTGGTTTGGTTTGGTTTGGTTGGTTTGGTTGGTTTGGCTTGGTTTGGCTTGGTTTAGTTGGTTTAGTTGGTTTGGTTTGGTTTGGTTGGTTGGTTGGTTTGGTTTGGTTTGGTTTGGTTGGTTTGGTTGGTTTGGTTTGGTTTGGTTGGTTTGGTTTGGTTTGGTTTGGTTTGGTTGGTTGGTTGGTTGGTTTGGTTTGGTTTGGTTTGGTTTGGTTGGTTGGTTGGTTTGGTTTGGTTTGGTTTGGTTGGTTTGATTGGTTTGGCTTGGTTTGGCTTGGTTTAGTTGGTTTAGTTGGTTTAGTTGGTTTGGTTTGGTTTGGTTGGTTGGTTTGGTTTGGTTTAGTTTGGTTTGGTTGGTTTGGCTTGGCTTGGTTTAGTTGGTTTGGTTTGGTTTGGTTTGGTTGGTTGGTTGGTTGGTTTGGTTTAGTTTGGTTTGGTTGGTTTGGCTTGGTTTAGTTGGTTTGGTTGGTTTGTTTGTTTGGTTGGTTGGTTGGTTTGGTTTGGTTTGGTTGGTTTGGCTTGGTTTAGTTGGTTTGGTTGGTTTGTTGGTTGGTTGGTTGGTTTGGTTTGGTTTGGTTTGGTTGGTTTGGCTTGGTTTAGTTGGTTTGGTTGGTTGGTTGGTTGGTTGGTTGGTTTGGTTTGGTTTGGTTTGGTTGGTTTGGTTTGGTTTAGTTGGTTTTGTTTGGTTTGGTTGGTTGGTTGGTTTGGTTTGGTTTGGTTTGGTTTGGTTGGTTTGGCTTGGTTTAGTTGGTTTGGTTTGGTTTGGTTTGGTTGGTTGGTTGGTTTGGTTGGTTGGTTGGTTGGTTTGGTTGGTTTGGTTTGGTTTGGTCTCTGTTTATCTTTGAGGTGGTGAGGTGGTGCTGAGGCGGGACACAAAGCAGACAGGAAAGAGGAGTCTGTCCATCACTTCAGTCCAGACCAGGAGATACCAAGCTATCAGCTATGTGTTGTCCCAAGAGGAAGATTTTGTGGGTAACGTCCAGACAGATCAAACCTTTCTATCTGACCACAACCCAGTCTTATGTCAAAATGTGTAATACCTACGTTGGGCAACAGCGCAAAACGTAGTAGTTTCACAATAAGGGCTCTAAAATTGTGACATGCCTACGTTTCCTTTTGCCTATTCTTTTGTATAGGCATACCTCAGGTCACGTGACTGCCCAGTTTTCCCCTGGCGAAAAAAAAAGACATGGCGGACATCCCTTCTATTTTCGGCGGAAAATGCAATATTTTAAGATAGTTTGAGGCTTAAGTGTCGTTTTGATAACCTTTCTGGCGACAAATGTACATTGTATCTTCATAATCTTCATTCGGTTTATGTTTATGATCTTTAGTTTGTTCGTTTCTATGAAGATTCTTTCAGGTCTCGACAGAAAAACGTTGGGGACGTTACGTTTTCTACTGTTGCTATGGTGGTAGCTATGGACGCTATCAACAACAAACCGGAAGGAAGTGGACGTTCGGTTCGTGGCTCTTAAAACGGGTTACATCAGACCCTCGACATCAAACTAAACTCTATGCAATAAATAATGATTTCTGTTACATTTTTATGGATGTCTTTCATTACAACCAAATTTAATAAAACGATTGGAACAGATCGATGCATATTAGCAACATTATAAACTATAACATGTAACAATACATAAAGACAATACTGTACAGTTTGTGTGATTTATATGATTTCATAATTTTATTTAACAAAATAATCCTGACGGATTAGATTAATACCAGAAAATGCAATCAATAAAGTAAACGGCCGGCGATAAGAACTACAAACAGGCGCATGACACTGACATCAGATAATGACGTATTGATAATCGTCACTTGTGAGCGACCTCTTTATTAGATCTTTCAGGGGGTATTTACTGATGTTTTTTAAGGTTGGTTGCAAAAACACATCTTAAATTTGTGTTAACCAAAGATCCCATTCCAGGAATCTAAGCAAAAATCCATTCAAAAAGCCCATTATGCTATGGTCTGCCAGTGTGCTGCTGACATGCGCAATCGTGCAGTCACGCCCACTGTCGGTTTAAAGGCCGAGGGCATGCCTTTTGACCTGTTCAACCCTCTTGCTCTTTGGCTCTCATAACAAGCACATGGGATGTTTCAAAGATATGAAAGACATTAAACTGAATATTAAAACAATGAATGATGACAAATTAGATTAACTCTTCTATAAGGAAAGAAGGATAAAAAAAAGTACTAGGATGAATTAATATGGACAAGAGCATAAGAGATTTTTAGCCATAATTCTAAACCAAGCACTTAAGGCTGTCCTCCAAGCATATAGCTCCCCAGATTCTTTGATATACTTACACCAAAACAAACAAACAAACAAACAAACGAACAAACAAACAAAATAAAATAAAATAAAAACATTTTATGTACTGGGCTTTGAAAGAGCTCTATGAAAGTATGACTGCAAGACCCCATGCCTATGAAATAAGAATATTTTTTATATAAGTTTTTGGCTTAGAGCTGAACGACATACATCGTTGGAAAGGTCTCATCCTGGAGAGTAACATATGTGAAGATGAGGTTTCAACATGACCCCTGTTTTGAAATAATGCCCTTTGAACCTTGACCCAAGGGCATGTTTGAAGGCTTATACCTCAGCAACAAAAGGGGCTACAGACATGGGAATAACTGTTTTAGAGAGGTCTTGGAACAAAGTACCATGTGAGGATAGTCAGCTCACCAAAACAATAGGGGGAGCTGCTATATATGGTTAAAATACATTTCAACAAATGTATCAATTATTTTTTAAATATCTGATAACATAAATGTGTTAACCATCCAATTAAACTCCCCTGTGTACCCTCAATTAAATATATATTACTTCTTAGGTAAGGGAAACACTGAGATTTGTCTAAAAATTCCTCAGTTTTATGCCACTACAATTATGGCGCCATTCAGTATCAAGTCATACAACTTGATACTGAATGGCGCCATAATTGTAGTCTTTTACGTTTCCAAAAAAAGGTTGTAACTAGGATTATAAAAGGCTTACAAAAGATATATTCACTGAATATGTCACGGATCTCGTGTGGCCGAAGTATTTATTGCATAGTTCATATATGATCTATGTTAAAATAAAGTACATATATCAGTTAATTTTGGATATTTTGACTGTTATTCTAGAAACGGGAATTTTGGTAGTTATGTCTGGCGTTGTGCACAGAGGGAACATAATTTTGGGTTGTAAAAAATGTATATCTACCCACTATATCAAATATTTACTAAAGCCAAATGGGTTTTGTAAAATAACCTAGACTATATATATTGTAAAAAAGTGGTCAAATCAAACCTGTTTTAAAAAATAGTATTAATCTGTCAGGATTATTTTGTTAAATAAAATCATATAAATCACACAAACTGTACAGTATTGTCTCTATGTATTGTTACATGTTATAGTTTATAATGTTGCTAATATGCATCGATCTGTTCCAATCGTTTTATTAAATTTGGTTGTAATGAAAGACATCCATAAAAATGTAACAGAAATCATTATTTATTGCATAGGAGTTTAGTTTGATGTCTAGGGTCTGATGTAACCCGTTTTTAATCCGGTTCGTTGTTAATAGCGTCCATAGTAACCACCATAGCAACAGTAGAAAACGTAACATTCCAACGTTTTTTCTGTCGAGACCTGAAAAACTGAATAAATGATATCATTCGCAATGGATTGTGGGATGGGTAGTTCCTTGACTCCGGACGAAAATGATGTACACAGTCTTGAACCTATACCTTTGTTTCGGTTTTTAACGCAGTTTTGGTACCAAATTGAATGTACTATAGTCACGAGTGTTGGGGTAGCTTGTTGTTTTGGTCCCAGGCGCCAAAAATCAATGGAGGATTTGAATGGGAAAATTTAATTATAATCTATACAAAAGAATAGGCAAAAGGAAACATATGGCATGTCACAATTTTAGAGCCCTTATGGTGAAACTACTACGTTTTGCGCTGTGGACCAACGTAGGTATTACACATTTTGACATGAGACTGGGTTGCTGACCAAGAGGCAAGTTTGTTGAGTCTAACAGCATTTGAGGATATTCTTGGTCTCCAGAGCATGAACCCAAATGTTTTTAGAGATCTCTTGACCCTCGTCAGACACAATCCAGTCAAATCAAGTCAAAGTGCCGTTAAATAATCTGAGCATGTTACGACTCCATCCATCCATCTATCTATCCATCTATGCATTCATCATGCACCGCTGAGCCGGATCCTGCAGATACTTAATTGCTCCAACTGTCTTCAGTCATTTCTCTCGGAGTGACTTTTCCCCCTGCTGTCATTAGTGCAATGACCCAATTTAGCTCCAGGGATCATTAAAGTTTGATCTCATTTTTTATCGTTTTATCTCTAAGCTCGCAGGCTGATAGACAATGTGCATGCTCATTGAATTAATACGAGAATATAATTCAAAGATCTTTTCTCTTTATATCAGACAGCAGAGGCAGACAGGAAATTAAGGAGAGAGAGGGTATGACACGCAACAAAGCCCGCTGCCATATTGATTTATTCTAAAAATCTCAACTTCTTCCGAGAGAGATAAATAAAAAAAACTCATGGAAAGGAAACTTTGTCTCTTAGGAGAGTTACAGGTCACTCCAACCGTCAGGTACATTTCAGTGACCACCAGATGTAAACTGGCACCTCTCCAGCAAAGACATACATATGATTATCATGTCTCTGTGACAGAGAAAACCAACCAACTTAGTTATAGAGAATACAATGGAATCGCCATAATCAAGGACTGACATAAAAACTGCAGATCAGTCCTGACTAATTCCCTGTGGTGGTGAGTAGGGTGGCTCAGTATTTTTAGCTTTGAGTTCAAACATTGATTGACTTTTATTAATAGTTGTTTTCCTTTTAGGTGGCTTAAACTGCTGCTGTTTTGCCCGTTTTCTGCTGTTTTTTTCTTTGACTTAGTGTTTATTAGTTTATTTAGTTTGCCGTCAACCAACTGGAAATTGCTTGTGTTACTTTGTTTTGGTTATTTAATTATTTGTGTTTTTCTTTCAGCCACCGAGCCACTTAGTTGGGTACGCAGGGTGAGGTCCCCACACTTTGCCATGCGAGTTAAAAGCACTGGGTCACAAATAGACTGCACTAAAGTTTGGATTGCTGTGAGATTTGCTGTGCTTCACAAAGGTGAGTATGTGGTAGCACCCCCACACCTTCCTCAGCATAGTATGCCTCTTCACTAGTGGCTTAAGATCAGTTTTGGTTTATTTCTGGATTGGTAGTGTTTTAAACCTCAACTTTACATTTTACATATTTTAGATTCTGTGATCAATAAAAATGTATCTTAATTGTCCTTGCATTATTATATTGTTTAACCATTTTTTCTTCCCCACAGCTTCAGTCCACCTTAGTTTGCATATTTCCTTTGATTTATTAAAATAAATCCCTTAAATTCTTTTGAAACCACATCTCTGCCTCATCAGTGTTCGAATCTGTGTCTTAATTATTTACATTTGGAGTTTTAAGTTGTGTATTTCCTGGGGTGCAAGATATAACCATTCACCAACCCTTGCCACATTTGGTTGGTTGGTTTGTTTGGTATTTTAGCATTCACACATGCAGCAAACCCTGAAAGTTTGGGGGAATTTTTGTGTGAAAAGACCAAATGTTACTTCTGTGATTCTCTCAGACTGAGGATCTAATCTAACACTCATGACAGCAGGTTTAACTGCAGCACTGTGGTCTAAATGCTGCGATCAGAAGCTTTTGAACACTTTACAGAAATCTTTTCCAAAGAATATCCAGGTTAATTTCTTCCTGATCCATCCTAGTCAGAGCCGGCTGTGTCTGTGAACTTCATATCCACATTACGTTATCACAGCACATTACTGTTCCATTAGGCGGAGCGACTGCTTGACCAGCCACGTCTAATGGAAAGACACCGAGCGGGGACCCGAGCCAGCACTGGACGCTTCGCTGCACCACCAATATTTTGGTCAAATGATTCAATTATTCCTTCAACCGAGCTGAGAGCCAAAGAAAGCACGACGCCCCATAGTTTTTAGACTGTGTGTGTGTGTGTGTGGGTGTGTGTGTGTGTGTGTGTGTGTGTGTGTGTAGAGACCTGAAAGAGGACCGAATTGAAACCAGCTGTTCCACTGAGACATGCTGGAACGAGGCCAGAGCGCCACATTAGTGTGACATGGAGAGAGGGAGAGAGACATGAAGAGAGAGGGGGGAGAGAGAGAGGGATAAAAGACAGCGAGGCTCATGCAGAGTCTGCGTTTGATGCTCAGAGGAGGGGGAGTGATGGAGCTGATTGTCTCTCTGCTCTCTTTGCTGACAGTTTGATGTGTTTTGTACTTTGCCCGGCGTCAGAAGTGAAGTGACAGACAGGCCGACAGCTCGCTGACAGGAGGAGCTCGTCACCATCAGCCGAGCTGCAACTGAGCCTCATTGTGAAGTGCAGATTATGTAGAGTGAATAATCACGGGGGCTTCGACTGACAAAGTTTTCTTTATTTGGTTTCAACAGTTTGACCCAGATATAAGAACATTAAAGGTTTTCTTAAATGTGACGCTGTTTATCTAAGAGGTGAAAAACACAGACTAATAAAGATGGACCCTGATGGAGTGGTCTGAGGGATTAAAGAGGAGAGAGCTGACGATGGTCAACAGCTGTTAGACTTTCAAATGATCCTTAAAACACACATCACCGAAGTTACACCAACTACTGTCTGTCAGCAGCTCTGTGTGTGTGTGTGTGTGTGTGTGTGTGTGTGTGTGTGTGTGTGTCAGCAGCTCTGTATGTGTGTGTGTGTGTGTGTGTGTGTGTGTGTGTGTGTGTGTGTGTGTGTCAGCCACTGTGTTTGTGTATTTCTTTTTATTTCTTTAACGTTTATTGAACCAGGTTTGTCCCATTGAGATTAAGAACCTCTTTTTTAAAGTGGACCTCGCAGAAACAGTCAGCAGCAAAAACACAAAGTTACAGCCAAAGAGACAAAGAGAGACGGAGTCCAATTTACAAAACACTAACTCTAACATTAAAACAGAAAAAAAACATCTATGACTCAAATCTGGGAGTCAGCAGTTCAAGCAGTCGAGCTAAAAACATCAGCATCCAACAGAATATGCTTCCAACAATCTTTCATATTAGATTTAAAAACATTTAAGGACTCCAGCTCCTTCAGTTTTAAGTCCTTCTGCAACAGATTGTCAGCAGCTCTGAGTGTGTGTGTGTGTGTGTGTGTGTGTGTGTGTTTCAGCAGCTGTTTTGGTGTGGGAGGGGAGGGCCTCTAGTGATATTAAGGTGCCTATGATCCTCCCTTGTCTTTCCTATCCTCCCCGCTCCCTTGTGTCCTCCCTCGTCTTTCCTCCTCTTCCCTGGCCTCCTCCCTCTCCTGTCTCCTTCTGGTGATGATGCAGTTTGATCTCTTCTGTTTTGTCATCTGGGTCGTCTGTACATCTCTGCAACTCTTGTTTTCCTTTCTGTTTTTCTTTGTACCTCTCTCTCTCTTTTTCTCTCTTTCTCTATCTCACTCTCTCTCATTCTCTCTCTCTCTCTCTCTCTCTCTCTCTCTCTCTTTCTTTCGTGACAATCGACAGGCAGTTTTTTTTGTGTGTGCCATTTTTCAGACAGACAGACTGATTCATGTGCCCATCATCCTGTCGGCCTGAGGCCCGTCAGGCCAGCAACAAAAGAGACAAACATTCAAACATCTCTTTCTCTTCAGTCGTCTTCATCTCTCTCTTCTCTCTCTTCAGTCGTCTTCATCTCTCTTCTCTCTTCAGTCGTCTTCATCTCTCTTTCTCTTCAGTCGTCTTCATCTCTCTTTCTCTTCAGTCGTCTTCATCTCTCTCTTCTCTCTTCAGTCGTCTTCATCTCTCTTCTCTCTCTTCAGTCGTCTTCATCTCTTCTCTCTCTTCAGTCGTCTTCATCTCTCTCTTCAGTCGTCTTTCATCTCTCTCTTCAGTCGTCTTCATCTCTCTCTTCAGTCGTCTTCATCTCTCTCTTCAGTCGTCTTCATCTCTCTGTTTTCTCTTCAGTCGTCTTCATCTCTCTCTTCAGTTGTCTTCATCTCTCTGTTTTCTCTTCAGTCGTCTTCATCTCTCTCTTCAGTCGTCTTCATCTCTCTGTTTTCTCTTCAGTCGTCTTCATCTCTCTCTTCAGTCGTCTTCATCTCTCTGTTTTCTCTTCAGTCGTCTTCATCTCTCTCTTCAGTCGTCTTCATCTCTCTGTTTTCTCTTCAGTCGTCTTCATCTCTCTCTTCAGTCGTCTTCATCTCTCTGTTTTCTCTTCAGTCGTCTTCATCTCTCTCTTCAGTCGTCTTCATCTCTCTGTTTTCTCTTCAGTCGTCTTCATCTCTCTCTTCAGTTGTCTTCATCTCTCTTCTCTCATCAGGCGTCAGTCATTAATAAGAGCAGAAAAGAATGTGGGACAGTTTTATGTTTTTAAGCGTATTTGTGTTTTTAGTCCGGGGAGGTGTTAATTTAATGTTTGTAACACAGTCTGTATGAAACATGGATGTACCCTGAGGGATGTCACCCTTTGGTTTCTGAAGAGGTGTGTTGAAGCCCGTCAGTGGTGGTCGCCATGTTGAAAATTGTGACTCAAAGTAACTTTTGGAGGAGGCGCTGGTGGTGCAGTGGCACGCCCCATGTATGGAGGTTGTAGTCTTTCAAGCGGGCAGACCGGGTACGCCCCTCTTTATGAATAAATGTTATACTTTAATTTAAAACGAATGAGTTGTCATTCCTACACCGTGTGTGCTGATAAAGAAATGAACTATTCAGTCGTGTTAATATGAGAGTGTATGGGACTGTATGCAGACAGCCTCAAGTGGACACTCAAGGAACTGCAGCTCTGCATTGGTTCATGATGGGTACTCATGATGGAACTGATGACATAGTTTTTGAAATGAAGTGAGGAGGGCTGAGCTGTGTGTGTGTCTGTAGGTATGTGCACGTGTCTGTAGGTGTGTACACACATGTGTATGTATGTGTGTGTGTGTATGTGTGTGTTATTCTTCAGTATGTTTTAACCTGTTTTGGCAGATGTCACAGGGCAGGTAGAGCAGTGATTGGTGGGATCTTCTTTCCCTTTCTGTTTGTTTATTTGTGTTTGTGTGTGTGTGCGCCATGTCAAGTCGTGCGTTACGAGATGGAGGGTAGCCACAGTGAAGGACAAGCGTTTCTCATCCATTTATGAAGCCGTCAGCATAAAAGCCAGCCAAGCATCTTAATGACCTATGACTCAACCCCGAGTCTAATCTGACACACACACACACACACACACACACACACACACACACACACACACACACACACACACAGGGCTGAGTCACATGAGTTCACATGTAGCACACACAGTGTCAGTGACATCAGAAGACGTCATGGCGTGGTGTGTTTCTTACAGACGTGTCCCCGTCCCGCTGCAGTGACTCTTCACACGTCTCCATCTCTAACCTGATATTTGTTTATGGTTGCCCAATCTCTTTTAGTATTGAGTTTACAATCGTCCTGACAGCTTACAAAGCACTGCATGACCCTATTTTAATGAGCTTTTAACTCCCTGCTGCCCAAGCTGACCTCCCAGACCGGCTGCCTTAGGCTGGCTCGCCGTACCCGAGTCAAGGTCGAGGTCAAAGGGTTATCGCTGATCGGGCTTTTTCAGTTATGGCACCTTGGCTCTGGAACAGCAGTTCAGGTGACTCTGTTTCTGCTTTTAAAGCTGCAGCCTTCAAACTTACTTCTACAGACTTTTCTTTTAAGCTGACAGATCATTAGATCAGAGCTCCGCCGTACAGATCTTAACCCTCCTGTTTTAATGTTTTAGCTTTCACTTTAGTTTTAACTGAATGTCTGAATTTTTGCTGTTTATGTTTCTTTAATTGTCATCGTCTTTTTTAAATTACTTCTGTAAAGCACTTTGTGAAAAGTGTTCAATTCAAAATAAAACTTCTCAGGCTTTTATTTTTAATCTTTGTCCTGTCCTAAACTGAGAGTACTTTCCTTGCTGTGTGCTTCTATTTTGAAATAAATTAAGGACCTTCCTGTAGATGGAAAGTTAGGACAGGAAGTTAAGCACATAAACAGGAAGTGGTTAGGGATCCCAAAACTGAGGTCAAACAGCTCAAAGGAACGGTACCAAAGGTCAATGTGTGCTGTCATAAGGTGAATATTACTTCACAAAATAATATGAGATTAATGTGATTAACTCGTTAACGCTGACTGCCCTGATCTTTGTGTTTATTTATATAAAATACATTTCCACTGATACCTCATGTCTCATAAGCCCTTTTCAAAGCTCCGTAACTAAGCTCCGCCCTCATCACGTCTTTGTACATTCATATTGATTCCGTGACGGGGTTATAATGGTGTCCCAGTCTGTGAGGTCACATCGTGTTCAGGGTTGTAGAAGCACAGCACAGCTGGAGCTCCACATACACACAGACAGACATGCACACACACAGCGCTGGCTCAGCTGATCCCCTCTCTCCTCTGTAACGCCTCTGTTACTCTGAAGACGGTACAGAGGGGGATCACCTCGTTTCCTCGTTACGACTCCACGACATTCAGACTGAAGGAGAAACGTCACAGGGGCGTAAATATGGCGGCTTGAAACGGTGCTCTGAACAGGGCTATCTTCAATTTTAGATTTCTCTGTCATAGCGTACAGTTTTCACGTGTTCTTTTTTTTATCGTTATCCTCTCCTCTCTCTCTTCCACACAGTAAACAGGGTGATCGACACATTTTATCTATCAGGTGAAGCTTTTAGAATAAAACACGTCTGTACATTTCTCAATCCGTTGTTCACAGTGAGACCTTTCGCCTGTTTTTTTCCTTCTCTCTCTCCGTCCTGTAACAATACAACAACATGTTTATCAGGTTAAAGGCAGACTGTCTCTTCCTCCAGTAGAATCCCTCTGTGGACCATTAGAGAAGAAGGTTTAACGACCTGATTGTCTGAGTTTAACAGATTTAACTGATGGAAATGAACAGGGACTCGTTCTTTAAATACTGTGAAGTGAAAATGTCAGAAACAATCAAACAGAACACATCATGGTGTCATGAAGATGAACGCTCTTCCATGGATGTTTGTTGTGTTTCTTCCTCTCCTCTGTCTCCTCTCTCTCCCCTCTCCTCTCTCTCGTCTCTCTCGTCTCTCCTCTCTCTCCTTTCTCATCTCTCTCCTCTCGTCTGTCTCCTCTCTCTCCCCTCCGTCTCCTCTCTCTCTCTCGTCTGTCTCCGGGGAGTTTATCGATCTGTTCTCAACTCCAGTTTGTTTACTCCTCAGGGTTCAGGATTAGCAGTTAGCATACGGAGAGATTAATTTGATAATCTTTTAATCAGTGGTGAATATTTATGATTTTATACGTGATTATGGTGTTCCACAGGGTGGCTGTGTCATACACTGTTGTGTATGTGTGTGTTTAGTTAAGGTGTGTGTGTGTGTGTGTGTGTGTGTGTGTGTGTGTGTGTGTGTGCGTGTGTGTGTGTGTGTGTGTGTGTGTGTGTGTGTGTGTGTGTGTAGTCTGTTGTTACCATCTCTGGTCGTGGAGAAGTCAAGTTATCAAGTTTTTAGAGAACAAGAGCATTGTTTGCTCGGTGAAGCAATGCATCAAACTGGTGGAGAGAGTGAACAGTGGTCCTCTCCTGGTGCTCTGCTTAACATCTGATCATTTACAATTTAATCACCTTCAGATGATTTTAAAAGTTCTACTTAAATACTCACATTCAGAGTTTTTTTTTTCCACAGACACTGTGCACTACATGCTCAAAACACTACTGGCTCCATACACTACAGGCTCCATAGAATTCAGACTCCATACACTACAGACTCCATATAATTCAGACTCCATACACTACAGACAATGTGCACTACAGGCTCCATACACTACAGACTCCATACAATTCAGACTCCATACACTACAGACTCCATACACTACAGACTCCATACAATTCAGACTCCATACACTACAGACTCCATACACTACAGGCTCCATACAATACAGGCTCCATACACTACAAACTCCATACACTACAGACTCCATACACTACAGGCGCCATACACTACAGACTCCATACACTACAGACTCCATACACTACAAACTCCATACACTACAAACTCCATACACTACAGACTCCATACACTACAGGCGCCATACACTACAGACTCCATACACTACAGGCGCCATACACTACAGACTCCATACACTACAGACTCCATACACTACAGGCTCCATACACTACAGGCGCCATACACTACAGACTCTGTGCACTACAGACTCTTTGCACTACAGGCTCCATACACTACAGGCTCTGTGCACTACAGACTCTTTGCACTACAGGCTCCATACACTACAGGCTCCATACACTACAAACTCCATACACTACAAACTCCATACACTACAGACTCCATACACTACAGGCGCCATACACTACAGACTCCATACACTACAAACTCCATACACTACAGACTCCATACACTACAGGCGCCATACACTACAAACTCCATACACTACAGACTCCATACACTACAGGCGCCATACACTACAGACTCCATACACTACAGGCTCCATACACTACAGGCTCTCAGCACTACCGGCTCTGTGCACTACACGCTCTGTGCACTACAGGCTCTGTGCACTACAGACTCTTTGCACTACAGGCTCCATACACTACAGGCTCCATACACTACAAACTCCATACACTACAGACTCCATACACTACAAACTCCATACACTACAGACTCCATACACTACAGACTCCTTACACTACAGGCTCTGTGCACTACAGGCTCTGTGCACTACAGACTCTTTGCACTACAGGCTCCATACACTACAGGCTCCATACACTACAAACTCCATACACTACAGACTCCATACACTACAAACTCCATACACTACAGGCTCCATACACTACAAACTCCATACACTACAGGCTCCATACACTACAGGCTCTGTGCACTATAGGCTCCATACACTACAAACTCCATACACTACAGACTCCATACACTACAGACACTGTGCACTATTGGCTCCATACACTACAAACTCCATACACTACAGACAATGTGCACTACAGACTCCATACACTACAAACTCCATACACTACAAACTCCATACACTACAGACACTGTGCACTATTGGCTCCATACACTACAAACTCCATACACTACAGACTCTGTGCACTATAGGCTCCATACACTACAAACTCCATACACTACAAACTCCATACACTACAAACTCCATACACTACAGACTCCATACACTACAGGCTCCATACACTACAAACTCCATACACTACAGTCTCCATACACTACAAACTCCATACACTACAGACTCCATACACTACAGGCTCTGTGCACTACAGGCTCCATACACTACAGGCTCTGTGCACTATAGGCTCCATACACTACAAACTCCATACACTACAGTCTCCATACACAACAAACTCCATACACTACAGACTCCATACACTACAGACTCCATACACTACAGACTCCATACACTACAGACTCCGTTCACTACAGGCTCCATACACTACAGGCTCTGTGCACTACAGGCTCCATACACTACAGGCTATGTGCACTACAGGCTCCATACAATACAGGCTCCATACACTACAGGCTCCATACAATACAGGCTCCATACACTACAGACTGCATACACTACAGGCTCCATACACTAGAGACACTGTGCACTACAGGCTCCATACACTACAGGCTCCATACACTACAGGCTCTGTGCACTACAGGCTCCATACACTACAGACAATGTGCACTACAGACTCCATACACTACAGACAATGTGCACTACAGACTCCATACACCAAAGATAATGTGCACCACAGGCTCCATACACTACAGTCTCCATACACTACAGACTCCATACACCACAGACAATGTGCACTACAGACTCCATACACTACAGGCTCCATACACTACAGACTCCATACACTACAGGCTCCATACACTACAGGCTCCATACACTACAGGCTCCATACACTACAGGCTCCATACACTACAGGCTCTGTGCACTACAGGCTCCGTACACTACAGGCTCTGTGCACTACAGGCTCCATACACTACAGACTCCATACAATTCAGACTCCATACACTACAGACTCCATACACTACAGGCTCCATACACTACAGACTCCATACACTACATGCTCCATACACTACAGACTCCATACACTACAGACTCCATACAATTCAGACTCCATACACTACAGGCTCCATACACTACAGGCTCCATACACTACAGACTCCATACAATTCAGACTCCATACACTACAGACTCCATACACTACAGGCGCCATACACTACAGGCTCTCAGCACTACCGGCTCTGTGCACTACACGCTCTGTGCACTACAGGCTCTGTGCACTACAGACTCCATACACTACAGGCTCCATACACGACAAACTCCATACACTACAGGCTACATACACTACAAACTCCATACACTACAAACTCCATACACTACGGACTCCATACACTACAGACACTGTGCACTATAGGCTCCATACACTACAGGCTCTGTGCACTACAGGCTCCATACACTACAGGCTCTGTGCACTACAGGCTCCATACACTACAGGCTATGTGCACTACAGGCTCCATACAATACAGGCTCCATACACTACAGGCTCCATACAATACAGGCTCCATACACTACAGGCCCCATACACTACAGGCTCCATACACTACAGGCTCCATACACTACAGACTCTGTGCACTACAGCCTCCATACACTACAGACTCCATACACCAAAGATAATGTGCACCACAGGCTCCATACACTACAGGCTCCATACACTACAAACTCCATACACCACAGACAATGTGCACTACAGACTCCATACACTACAGACTCCATACACTACAGTCTCCATACACTACAAACTCCATACACTACAGACTCCATACACTACAAACTCCATACACTACAGGCTCCATAAACTACAAACTCCATACACTACAGGCTCCATACACTACAGGCTCCATACACTACAGACTCCATACACTACAGACTCCGTTCACTACAGGCTCCATACACTACAGGCTCTGTGCACTACGGACTCCATACACTACAGACACTGTGCACTATAGGCTCCATACACTACAGGCTCTGTGCACTACAGGCTCCATACACTTCAGGCTCTGTGCACTACAGGCTCCATACACTACAGGCTATGTGCACTACAGGCTCCATACAATACAGGCTCCATACACTACAGGCTCCATACAATACAGGCTCCATACACTACAGGCTCCATACACTACAAACTCCATACACTACAAACTCCATACACTACGGACTCCATACACTACAGACACTGTGCACTATAGGCTCCATACACTACAGGCTCTGTGCACTACAGGCTCCATACACTACAGGCTCTGTGCACTACAGGCTCCATACACTACAGGCTATGTGCACTACAGGCTCCATACAATACAGGCTCCATACACTACAGGCTCCATACAATACAGGCTCCATACACTACAGGCCCCATACAATACAGGCTCCATACACTACAGGCTCCATACACTACAGGCTCCATACACTACAGGCTCCATACACTACAGGCTCCATACACTACAGACTCTGTGCACTACAGGCTCCATACACTACAGACTCCATACACCAAAGATAATGTGCACCACAGGCTCCATACACTACAGGCTCCATACACTACAGACTCCATACACCACAGACAATGTGCACTACAGACTCCATACACTACAGACTCCATACACTACAGTTTCCATACACTACAAACTCCATACACTACAGACTCCATACACTACAAACTCCATACACTACAGGCTCCATAAACTACAAACTCCATACACTACAGGCTCCATACACTACAGGCTCTGTGCACTACAGGCTCCATACACTACAGACTCCATACACTACAGACTCCGTTCACTACAGGCTCCATACACTACAGGCTCAGTGCACTACAGGCTCCATACACTACAGGCTATGTGCACTACAGGCTCCATACAATACAGGCTCCATAGACTACAGGCTCCATACAATACAGGCTCCATACACTACAGGCTCCATACAATACAGGCTCCATACACTACAGGCTATGTGCACTACAGGCTCCATACAATACAGGCTCCATACACTACAGACTCCATACACTACAGGCTCCATACACTACAGACACTGTGCACTACAGGCTCCATACACTACAGGCTCCATACACTACAGGCTCTGTGCACTACAGGCTCCATACACTACAGGCTCCATACCCTACAGTCTCCATACACTACAGACTCCATACACCACAGACAATGTGCACTACAGACTCCATACACTACAGGCTCCATACACCACAGACAATGTGCACTACAGACTCCATACACTACAGGCTCCATACACTACAGACTCCATACACTACAGGCTCCATACACTACAGGCTCTGTGCACTACAGGCTCCGTACACTACAGGCTCTGTGCACTACAGGCTCCATACACTACAGACTCCATACAATTCAGACTCCATACAGTACAGACTCCATACACTACAGACTCCATACACTACAGACTCCATACACTACAGGCTCCATACACTACAGACTCCATACACTACAGGCTCCATACACTACAGGCTCCATACAATTCAGACTCCATACACTACAGGCTCCATACACTACAGGATCCATACACTACAGACTCCATACAATTCAGACTCCATACACTACAGACTCCATACACTACAGGCGCCATACACTACAGGCTCTCAGCACTACCGGCTCTGTGCACTACACGCTCTGTGCACTACAGACTCCATACACTACAGGCTCCATACACGACAAACTCCATACACTACAGGCTACATACACTACAAACTCCATACACTACAAACTCCATACACTACGGACTCCATACACTACAGACACTGTGCACTATAGGCTCCATACACTACAGGCTCTGTGCACTACAGGCTCCATACACTACAGGCTCTGTGCACTACAGGCTCCATACACTACAGGCTATGTGCACTACAGGCTCCATACAATACAGGCTCCATACACTACAGGCTCCATACAATACAGGCTCCATACACTACAGGCTCCATACACTACAGGCCCCATACAATACAGGCTCCATACACTACAGGCTCCATACAATACAGGCTCCATACACTACAGGCTCCATACACTACAGGCTCCATACACTACAGGCTCCATACACTACAGACTCTGTGCACTACAGGCTCCATACACTACAGACTCCATACACCAAAGATAATGTGCACCACAGGCTCCATACACTACAGGCTCCATACACTACAGACTCCATACACCACAGACAATGTGCACTACAGACTCCATACACTACAGACTCCATACACTACAGTCTCCATACACTACAAACTCCATACACTACAGACTCCATACACTACAAACTCCATACACTACAGGCTCCATAAACTACAAACTCCATACACTACAGGCTCCATACACTACAGGCTCTGTGCACTACAGGCTCCATACACTACAGACTCCATACACTACAGACTCCGTTCACTACAGGCTCCATACACTACAGGCTCAGTGCACTACAGGCTCCATACACTACAGGCTATGTGCACTACAGGCTCCATACAATACAGGCTCCATAGACTACAGGCTCCATACAATACAGGCTCCATACACTACAGGCTCCATACAATACAGGCTCCATACACTACAGGCTATGTGCACTACAGGCTCCATACAATACAGGCTCCATACACTACAGACTCCATACACTACAGGCTCCATACACTACAGACACTGTGCACTACAGGCTCCATACACTACAGGCTCCATACACTACAGACACTGTGCACTACAGACTCCATACACTACAGGCTCCATACACTACAGGCTCCATACACTACAGACACTGTGCACTACAGACTCCATACACTACAGGCTCCATACACTACAGGCTCTGTGCACTACAGGCTCCATACACTACAGGCTCCATACACTACAGTCTCCATACACTACAGACTCCATACACCACAGACAATGTGCACTACAGACTCCATACACTACAGGCTCCATACACCACAGACAATGTGCACTACAGACTCCATACACTACAGGCTCCATACACTACAGACTCCATACACTACAGGCTCCATAAACTACAGACTCCATACACTACAGGCTCCATACACTACAGGCTCTGTGCACTACAGGCTCCGTACACTACAGGCTCTGTGCACTACAGGCTCCATACACTACAGACTCCATACAATTCAGACTCCATACAGTACAGACTCCATACACTACAGACTCCATACACTACAGACTCCATACACTACAGGCTCCATACACTACAGACTCCATACACTACAGGCTCCATACACTACAGGCTCCATACACTACAGACTCCATACACTACAGACTCCATACAATTCAGACTCCATACACTACAGGCTCCATACACTACAGGCTCCATACACTACAGACTCCATACAATTCAGACTCCATACACTACAGACTCCATACACTACAGGCGCCATACACTACAGGCTCTCAGCACTACCGGCTCTGTGCACTACACGCTCTGTGCACTACAGACTCCATACACTACAGACTCCATACACTACAAACTCCATACACTACAGGCTCCATACACGACAAACTCCATACACTACAGGCTACATACACTACAAACTCCATACACTACAAACTCCATACACTACAGACTCCATACACTACAGGCTCCATACACTACAGGCTATGTGCACTACAGGCTCCATACAATACTGGCTCCATACACTACAGGCTCCATACAATACAGGCTCCATACACTACAGACTCCATACACTACAGGCTCCATACACTACAGACACTGTGCACTACAGGCTCCATACACTACAGGCTCCATAAACTACAGACTCTGTGCACTACAGGCTCCATACACTACAGACTCCATACACCAAAGATAATGTGCACCACAGGCTCCATACACTACAGGCTCCATACACTACAGACTCCATACACCACAGACAATGTGCACTACAGACTCCATACACTACAGACTCCATACACTACAGACAATGTGCACTACAGACTCCATACACCACAGACAATGTGCACTACAGACTCCATACACTACAGGCTCCATACACTACAGACTCCATACACTACAGACTCCATACACCACAGACAATGTGCACTACAGACTCCATAAACCACAGACAATGTGCACTACAGACTCCATACACTACAGACTCCATACACTACAGACAATGTGCACTACAGGCTCCATACGCTACAGGCTATGTGCACCACAGGCTCCATACACTACAGACAATGTGAACTACAGGCTCCATACACTACAGACTCCATACACTACAGACAATGTGCACTACAGGCTCAATACACTACAGACAATGTGAACTAGAAGGCTCCATACACTACAGACTCAATACACTACAGACAATATGCACTACAGGCTCCATACACTACAGACAATGTGCACTACAGGCTCCATACACTACAGACAATGTGCACTACAGACTCCATACACTACAGGCTTCATACACTACAGAATCCATACACTACAGGCTCCATACACTACAAGCTCTGTGCACTACAGACTCCATACACTACAGGCTCCATACACTACAGACACTGTGCACTACAGACACTGTGCACTACAGGCTCCATACACTACAGACAATGTGCATTACAGGCTCCATACACTACAGACTCCATACACTACAGACAATGTGCACTACAGGCTCCATACACTACAGACTCCATACACTACAGACAATGTGCACTACAGGCTCCATACACTACAGACTCCATACACTACAGGCTCCATACACTACAGACAATGTGCACTACAGGCTCCATACACTACAGACAATGTGCACTACAGACTCCATACACTACAGGCTCCATACACTACAGACACTGTGCACTACAGACACTGTGCACTACAGGCTCCATACATTACAGACAATGTGCACTACAGGCTCCATACACTACAGACTCCATACACTACAGAAAATGTGCACTACAGGCTCCATACACTACAGACAATGTGCACTACAGACTCCATACACTACAGGCTGCATACACTACAGAATCCATACACTACAAGCTCTGTGCACTACAGGCTCCATACACTACAGGCTCCATACACTACAGACACTGTGCACTACAGACACTGTGCACTACAGACAGTGTGCACTACAGGCTCCATACACTACAGACTCCATAAACTACAGACAATGTGAACTACAGGCTCCATACACTACAGACTCCATACACTACAGACTCCATACACTACAGGCGCCATACACTACAGGCTCTCAGCACTACCGGCTCTGTGAAATACACGCTCTGTGCACTACAGACTCCATACACTACAGACTCCATACACTACAAACTCCATACACTACAGGCTCCATACACGACAAACTCCATACACTACAGGCTACATACACTACAAACTCCATACACTACAAACTCCATACACTACAGACTCCATACACTACAGGCTCCATACACTACAGACACTGTGCACTATAGGCTCCATACACTACAAACTCCATACACTACAGACTCCATACACTACAGACTCCGTACACTACAGGCTCCATACACTACAGGCTCTGTGCACTACAGGCTCCATACACTACAGGCTATGTGCACTACAGGCTCCATACAATACTGGCTCCATACACTACAGGCTCCATACAATACAGGCTCCATACACTACAGACTCCATACACTACAGGCTCCATACACTACAGACACTGTGCACTACAGGCTCCATACACTACAGGCTCCATACACTACAGACAATGTGCACTACAGGCTCCATACACTACAGACTCCATACACCAAAGATAATGTGCACCACAGGCTCCATACACCACAGGTTCCATACACTACAGACTCCATACACCACAGACAATGTGCACTACAGACTCCATACACTACAGACTCCATACACTACAGACAATGTGCACTACAGACTCCATACACCACAGACAATGTGCACTACAGACTCCATACACTACAGGCTCCATACACTACAGACTCCATACACTACAGACTCCATACACCACAGACAATGTGCACTACAGACTCCATAAACCACAGACAATGTGCACTACAGACTCCATACACTACAGACTCAATACACTACAGACAATGTGCACTACAGGCTCCATACGCTACAGGCTATGTGCACCACAGGCTCCATACACTACAGACAATGTGAACTACAGGCTCCATACACTACAGACTCCATACACTACAGACAATGTGCACTACAGGCTCAATACACTACAGACAATGTGAACTAGAAGGCTCCATACACTACAGACTCAATACACTACAGACAATATGCACTACAGGCTCCATACACTACAGACAATGTGCACTACAGGCTCCATACACTACAGGCTTCATACACTACAGAATCCATACACTACAGGCTCCATACACTACAAGCTCTGTGCACTACAGACTCCATACACTACAGGCTCCATACACTACAGACACTGTGCACTACAGACACTGTGCACTACAGGCTCCATACACTACAGACAATGTGCATTACAGGCTCCATACACTACAGACTCCATACACTACAGACAATGTGCACTACAGGCTCCATACACTACAGACTCCATACACTACAGACAATGTGCACTACAGGCTCCATACACTACAGACAATGTGCACTACAGGCTCCATACACTACAGACAATGTGCACTACAGACTCCATACACTACAGGCTCCATACACTACAGACACTGTGCACTACAGGCTCCATACATTACAGACAATGTGCACTACAGGCTCCATACACTACAGACTCCATACACTACAGACAATGTGCATTACAGGCTCCATACACTACAGACTCCATACACTACAGACAATGTGCACTACAGGCTCCATACACTACAGACTCCATACACTACAGACAATGTGCACTACAGGCTCCATACACTACAGACTCCATACACTACAGACAATGTGCACTACAGGCTCCATACACTACAGACAATGTGCACTACAGACTCCATACACTACAGGCTTCATACACTACAGAATCCATACACTACAAGCTCTGTGCACTACAGGCTCCATACACTACAGGCTCCACACACTACAGACACTGTGCACTACAGACACTGTGCACTACAGACAGTGTGCACTACAGGCTCCATACACTACAGACTCCATACACTACAGACAATGTGAACTACAGGCTCCATACACTACAGACTCCATACACTACAGGCTCCATACACTACAGACTCCATACACTACAGGCGCCATACACTACAGGCTCTCAGCACTACCGGCTCTGTGCACTACACGCTCTGTGCACTACAGGCTCTGTGCACTACAGACTCTTTGCACTACAGGCTCTGTGCACTACAGGCTCTGTGCGTGACAGGCTCCATACTCTACAGGCTCTGTGTACTACAGGCTCTTTGCACTACAGGCTCTGTGCACTACAGGCTATGTGCACTACAGGCTCTGTGCACTACAGGCTATGTGCACTACAGGCTCTGTGTACTACATGCTATGTGCATTACAGGCTATGTGCACTACAGGCTCTTAGCACTACAGGCTCTGTGCACTACAGACTCCATACACTAAAGTCTTCATACACTACAGTTTTCATACACTACAGACTCTGTGCACTACAGGCTCCATACACTACAGGCTCTGTGCACTACAGGCTCCATACACTACAGGCTCTGTGCACTACAGGCTCCATACACTACAGTCTTCATACACTAAAGTTTTCATACACGACAGACTCTTTAAACTACAGGCTCTGTGCACTACAGACTCCATACACTATAGGCTCTGTGCACTACAGACTCCATACACTATAGGCTCTGTGCACTACAGACTCCATACACTACAGGCTCCATACACTACAGACACTGTGCAATACAGACACTGTGCACTACAGGCTCCATACACTACAGACTCCATACACTACAGACAATGTGAACTACAGGCTCCATACACTACAGACTCCATACACTACAGGCTCCATACACTACAGACTCCATACACTACAGACAATGTGCACTACAGGCTCCATACACTACAGACTCCATACACTACAGACAATATGCACTACAGGCTCCATACACTACAGACAATGTGCACTACAGACTCCATACACTACAGGCTTCATACACTACAGACTCCATACAGTGCAGGCTCCATACACTACAAGCTCTGTGCACTACAGGTTCCATACACTACAGGCTCCATACACTACAGACACTGTGCACTACAGACACTGTGCACTACAGGCTCTATACACTACAAACACTGTGCACTACAGACACTGTGCACTACAGGCTCCATACACTACAGACACTGTGCACTACAGACTCTGTGCACTACAGGCTCCATACACTACAGGCTCTGTGCACTACAGGCTCCATACACTACAGTCTTCATACACTAAAGTTTTCATACACGACAGACTCTTTAAACTACAGGCTCTGTGCACTACAGACTCCATACACTATAGGCTCTGTGCACTACAGACTCCATACACTACAGGCTCCATACACTACAGACACTGTGCAATACAGACACTGTGCACTACAGGCTCCATACACTACAGACTCCATACACTACAGACAATGTGAACTACAGGCTCCATACACTACAGACTCCATACACTACAGGCTCCATACACTACAGACTCCATACACTACAGACAATGTGCACTACAGGCTCCATACACTACAGACTCCATACACTACAGACAATATGCACTACAGGCTCCATACACTACAGACAATGTGCACTACAGACTCCATACACTACAGGCTTCATACACTACAGACTCCATACAGTGCAGGCTCCATACACTACAAGCTCTGTGCACTACAGGTTCCATACACTACAGGCTCCATACACTACAGACACTGTGCACTACAGACACTGTGCACTACAGGCTCCATACACTACAAACACTGTGCACTACAGACACTGTGCACTACAGGCTCCATACACTACAGACACTGTGCACTACAGACTCTGTGCACTACAGGCTCCATACACTACAGACACTGTGCACTACAGACACTGTGCACTACAGACAATGTGAACTACAGGGTCCATACACTACAGACACTGTGCACTACATACACTGTGCACTACAGGCTCCATACACTACAGACACTGTGCACTACAGACACTGTGCACTACAGACAATGTGAACTACAGGCTCCATACACTACAGACTCCATACACTACAGGCTCCATACACTACAGACTCCATACACTACAGGCGCCATACACTACAGGCTCTCAGCACTACCGGCTCTGTGCACTACACGCTCTGTGCACTACAGGCTCTGTGCACTACATACTCTTTGCACTACAGGCTCTGTGCGTGACAGGCTCCATACTCTACAGGCTCTGTGTACTACAGGCTCTGTGCACTACAGGCTCTTTGCACTACAGGCTCTGTGCACTACAGGCTATGTGCACTACAGGCTCTGTGTACTACATGCTATGTGCATTACAGGCTATGTGCACTACAGACTCCATACCCTACAGTCTCCATACACTACAGTTTTCATACACTACAGACTCTGTGCACTACAGGCTCCATACACTACAGACAATGTGCACTACAGACTCCATACACTACAGACTCCATACACTACAGGCTTCATACACTACAGACTCCATACACTACAGGCTCCATACACTACAAGCTCTGTGCACTACAGGCTCCATACACCACAAGCTCTGTGCACTACAGGCTCCATACACTACAGGCTCCATACACTACAGACACTGTGCACTACAGACACTGTGCACTACAGGCTCCATACACTACAGACACTGTGCACTACAGACACTGTGCACTACAGGCTCCATACACTACAGACTCCATACACTACAGACAATGTGAACTACAGACTCCATACACTACAGGCTTCATACACTACAGACTCCATACACTACAGGCTCCATACACTACAGGCGCCATACACTACAGGCTCTCAGCACTACCGGCTCTGTGCACTACACGCTCTGTGCACTACAGGCTCTGTGCACTACAGACTCTTTGCACTACAGGCTCTGTGCGTAACAGGCTCCATACTCTACAGGCTCTGTGTACTACAGGCTCTGTGCACTACAGGCTCTTTTCACTACAGGCTCTGTGCACTACAGGCTATGTGCCCTACAGGCTATGTGTACTACATGCTATGTGCATTACAGGCTATGTGCACTACAGACTCCATACACTACAGTCTTCATACACTACAGTTTTCATATACGACAGACTCTTTAAACTACAGGCTCTGTGCACTACAGACTCCATACACTACAGGCTCCACACACTACAGACTCCATACACTACAGACAATGTGAACTACAGGCTCCATCCACTACAGACTCCTTACACTACAGGCTCCATACACTACAGACTCCATACACTACAGACAATGTGCACTACAGGCTCCATACACTACAGACTCCATACACTACAGACAATATGCACTACAGGCTCCATACACTACAGACAATGTGCACTACAGACTCCATACACTACAGGCTTCATACACTACAGACTCCATACAGTACAGGCTCCATACACTACAAGCTCTGTGCACTACAGGCTCCATACACTACAGACTCCATACACTACAGACACTGTGCACTACAGACACTGTGCACTACAGGCTCCATACACTACAGACACTGTGCACTACAGACACTCTGCACTACAGGCTCCATACACTACAGACTCCATACACTACAGACAATGTGAACTACAGGCTCCATACACTACAGACTCCATACACTACAGGCTCCATACACTACAGACTCCATACACTACAGGCGCCATACACTACAGGCTCTCAGCACTACCGGCTCTGTGCACTACACGCTCTGTGCACTACAGGCTCTGTGCACTACAGACTCTTTGCACTACAGGCTCTGTGCATGACAGGCTCCATACTCTACAGGCTCTGTGCACTACAGGCTCTTTGCACTACAGGCTCTGTGCACTACAAGCTATGTGCACTACAGGCTCTGTGTACTACATGCTATGTGCATTACAGGCTATGTGCACTACAGACTCCATACACTACAGTCTTCATACACTACAGTTTTCATCCACGACAGACTCTTTAAACTACAGGCTCTGTGCACTACAGACTCCATACACTATAGGCTCTGTGCACTACAGACTCCATACACTATAGGCTCTGTGCACTACAGACTCCATACACTATAGGCTCTGTGCACTACAGACTCCATACACTACAGGCTCTATACACTACAGGCTCCATACACTACAGTTTCCATACACTACAGGCTCAGTGCACTACAGACTCCATACACTACAGGCTCCATACACTACAGGCTCTGTGCACTACAGACTCCATACTCTATAGGCTCTGTGCACTACAGGCTCCATAGACTACAGGCTCTGTGCACTACAGGCTCTGTGCACTACAACATTATTTTTAAAGTGGAATATGAAGGTACGAAGTGCAGATCCGAATTTGTTGGGTCATGTCTTGGAAATACGGAGTATTTCAGAGGTATGAACAAGCGGCAACCTCCGGTGTTGGAAAATGAAGCCAATGCGGAAGTGCAAAATCCTGCAGTTCTTCAAGTGTCCACTAAAGGCTGTCTGCAGGAACACAGGAAGTTACATACACACGACTGGCAAAAAAGCTTCTACAGCATAAATAAACATGTTTACAGTCTGGTACAAAAAAACAAATATGTCTTATTAGTTATTGTCATCACTGGAACACACTGTCCGGGGGGGGGGGGGGGGGGGGTGAATTATTTCAAAACGGCTCTGTTTTTATTTTGAAAACAATACGTGTTAGGCACATAGTTGACCTGATTGACAGGTGGACGCAATGTAGCTCCAGCGCTCAGTCTGTCTTTAGGTTGACTGAAAGCTTCTCCGTTAATATTTACAGTCTGTGGGTACAGAGTGCAGATCTGTGCTCGTTGAGCCATGTCATGGTGATACAGACAGTCCACGGTCTCGGGTCTGGAATTAAAGATTTAAGGACACCAAAGCTAACCAGCTAAAGACAATCAAAACAAGTTTATCTCAAAATCTTCTCCTGACACTTATTAAATGATCCAATTAAAAAGTGAGATAATCCTCAGAGATGAAACGTCTCTGCACAGCTCTCATCGTGTGAGTGGAGCAGGGAGAATGAGAGGTGACGGCGTTCTCAGACTGACTCTTCTGAACGCTAACTCAGATCCAGTTCAGCTCTGAGCCTCAGGGTCTGAAGTCACACTGAGTCCAAAACACTCCTGAGACCTGAAACTGTCATTATCACATCGCTTCTATCATCACGTGACCTCTGACCCATCAGCTGCTGTCTGAACACAAACTGCCCCACAGTGATTGGGCAGTTTGACTCGCTGACAAACAAACAGTGCTGAGCATTGTTAACAGTCCGACTGAAACCTTGAGAAGCCAAAAGTGATCTTATTTATCTGTTACCTCTCATGACCGCTTTAGTTTTTCTGGGATCTTTGCCTTGACTCGGCGTCGGAACACATGGTATGAAACATGTTGAGTTTTGAGAACACCTTCACAGAGCTGTGGGTCCTAACATCGTTCATGCTGTTGGGTGAACTTTGTCTTCATAGCTTCAGATGAGTTTTCTGTTGACATATCTTCAGATGAGTGACTATTTGAAGTGTTAGCCTGCAGGAAGACCCCCCAGCAGCAGCAGCAATCAGCAGTGTTTAGAGACTTCAGCTGAGTCAGAGAGTAGATAGAGGCAGAGAACCCCCCCCCACCCACCCACCCACCATCCCCGCTCTGTGAGTCGGCTGTCTTCCAGTGGACCGAGCCAAGCAGAAAATAAAGCAGCAGCAGCACCTCACTGACCAGCGGCTCAGAAAAGCCTCATCTCTGGCTGCTCAGTGTGTGTGTGTGTGTGTGTGTGCGTGTGTGTGCGTGTGCGTGTGTGTGCGCGTGTGTGTGTGTGTGTGTGTGTGTGTGTGTGTGTGAGTGTGTGTTGTGCTAAGCAGGCCGTGATATTAGCCCTGGGGTTTTGGGGGGTCAGAGGAGAAGCTTCAGCAGAAAGAGACAGTATTGATTTTTCTTTAGTAAAGGCTAACTTTGGGACACTCCTCATCAGACTGTACAGACCGTACGCTCTGCAAATTCAGGGCGCATTGAGACGGTTTCTGAGTTGCACGACAGCATGACGGCTGTTCAGTGTACGAGGAGTGGTTTGCATCTCCTGCTGCAACAAGGGTTCAAGGTCTCAATCATATTTATCTGATCGCAGGAAAGCTCAGTCCTAAATGTAAGAGGGGCCGAGTGGAGCGGACACTGCTGTGTGTGTGTGGATTCTGCACACACCTGTCTTTTAGCTGATTAGCTTAAGAGGGGCAGCTGTGGATCAGTGGTTAGAGTCGTCGTCTCTCAATTGGAAGGTCGAGGGTTTGATCCCCAGCTCCTGCAGCAACATGTCTGATGCATCCTTGGGCAAGACACAAGACAAACCCAGAATTGCTCCCACTGCTTCGTTAGCGGCATATGAATGTGTATGAATGGGATTAGTTACTTCTGATGGATGATACTACAGCAGCCTCTACCATCAGTGTGTGAATGTGTAGGTGTGACCTGCGGTGTAAAAGCGCTTTGAGCAGTCTGAAGACTAGAAAAGTGCTTGATAAGCTCAAGTCCATTTACCATTTAAAAGGACTCTTTCTGTTTGATGCCACACACACAGATGACTTGATGTTTTTAACCAGCACACCAGAGGACTTCTCTAATTGCTGCCATGTTTTATTTCAATCCAAACATCTTGCTCTCACTCTTCCCCAAAACTCTTCTTCTATGGTCTGCCAGCAGCTGAGCGCTCCACTGCACCGGTATCCAGCTGTGCAGCAGAGCCTGCAGCTTCTCTGGACTAAAACCCCTCCATAGCTATCAGCACACAGCCTCCCTCCACCCACACCACCAGCTCCCTGAAGTGCTTACACAGACGGCCTGGCCCTGGCAGGATATGACACGCCATTAACCGGCCGCCACACCATGACGCTTATTTGGAGACATCTGGAGCTGAAAATGTTTCATGACTTCTCCCAGGACTTCCACGGATTAAAAAATGGGAGCCTGGCTGGTTTTTTAAAAATACAGAGAGTGAGCGAGATAGGGGAGCAGAGGAGAGAGAGAGGACCCTGTCGAGGAGTCCGATGGTGACAGTACAGCCATAACTAATGTGATTCCCCCGCTGTGACTCATAGAAGAGGTATATAAATACCCCCACAGGCCCCTGACATGCAAACCCTCCCTGACTCTCTCCCAACCCACGACACAGAGAAAGACAGGATTTAAAGGGCAGACATTTTTCTTTTCCCCTCTGAACTGTAGACTTGTGTTTCTCCTGCAGAGGGGAAGAAGGTTTGTGTGAGCGTCTCCCACGGCTGAGCAGGAAAATGAAAAAAAAAAACAGTGAGATGGATGATGAGAGGTCTGCTGCAGCCTGGAACAAGCAGAAAGTGTGAAAGAGTTCATGAGAAATCTCCTGGTCCCTGTGTGAGATCTGGCAGTGAGTGGATGTGTGTTCATGAAGAGTCTGCAGCTGTTAACACACGACGCAGACCTGCCTGCAGCTGCTCTGCAGAGTCCAGCTGGAGTGACGGGTTTGTCTGAAAAGCTTTCAGGAGCTTCACCTGTTGTCTTTGCACAGCTCTGATTTCACTCCTCAGTCTGCAGAGCGTCTGAAGTTACTCTTTACTCTCAGCTCTTATTGGTTTAGTTTCAGGTCGATGTTTCACAGATTGTTACACAGAAGTGAAATACATCAAACTCTTCTGAATTTTCAGATGCTCCATCGTGGAGGCTGTCTGATCAGAAAAGATCCATACAGGACGTCTGTTAGACCGAGTACTGAGACCTGTTTAACCACCAAGAGACACTTGGTGTCTGTTTGCTGAAGTGGTTCTTCACCTGAGGTTGTTGTCACACGTTGTGACTCTGTGGTTGGTTTAGACGTACTTAAGCCTCCAACACTTTGGTCCTTACTGATGGGGGGGTTATAGGGTTAATAAGTTTAGCAGACAAATCTTACTCAGGCAATTTAAAGGACAAGGTGCACACTCACAGTAGGCAATCCGTTTGCTTCACCCCGAAAGTCCAGTTTGTTTACTATGAATGCTTTGATAACTTCCTCAGCCCTGGCACGTTTTGAAGAGGTGTTCTTCTGCACGGTACACTTCATGCAGGAGCATGAGAGTCTGTATCTGACTAAAACCACTCAAAGAATAGAAACCAAGTCAGTAAAGAAGCCGTCATGCTCTCTGTGTTGTTCTCCAATGTACAGACTCGACTGCGCGTCTCAGGGCCGGCCCGTGGCATAGGCAGTATAGGCAAATGCTAGGGGCGCCACCGGCGAAAGAAAAATGCGCTTAACCATCACTGAATATTATTTATCCAATATCATTTTCATGCTATTATTTAGTAACGTTATGAAAGAAGCCATGAAAACACAACTAGGCTACTTCACATATTTAAAAAGGCTCTATTTTCTTGCCTCCTGCTTGACCCGGTGCATCACAACACAGCTGCTCGTTAACTGCCGTTACCTGCTCGTTGTGGAGGAGGAGGGCAGGCGACAGTGAGTGACACTGACCATACCAATTAATATCACATTTATAAGTGACCATAATGTAAAAAAACAAAAACAAAGCCCTCAGGAGCCCAGCAACTTAAAAAAGAAGAAGAGGAGGAAAAATGTGAAAAAGACACAGAGGTAACATGCTGCACGGATCAATCATTTATCTGTGGAAGTTAAGCTAGCTTGCTATGGATGGATGATACGTCCGTGTTTCCCAATTCCTAATCAATAGCTCAAGTTAACATTTCCACTGTACTTTCATTAGGTAAAGATTAATCAGGTTAAGAAAATAACCAGTGTAAATACTCTTTTTCTTTTGTTATTATGTTGTTTGGGACACAAAACCTACTTTTATATTTATTGACATCTTTGTGTACTTAGTTAGCTTTCACCCTAGTAGATTAAAATGTTTATTTTCCTGTCATTAATAGTTTTAAGCTCTTGCCTTTAAAATATTGATGTCTAAGAGCATAAATGCATTTTGTGAAAGAAGTCCTCACTGAATAGATATGTGTGCATGTTGGGTCTGGTTGAAAGGAAAACATTGCTGAGGTTTCTGTACTGCTCTGAAGAGAAAATAATATTTTCTGTTCACACTATATTATAAAATGCAGATTGTTTCACAAATGCTCATCTTCTCTCTCCAGATGCAATCATACACATTTAAATCCATCCGCTGCGACCACTTCTGCTCCCTGCACTGTTTGGTATTGTTTGTTCTGTTACACTAGTTGTTTTTATTTATTTTATTTTGTATTTACTTATAAGAAATATTAGAGTTATTACCATTTTATTAACGTTTGTCTTAGTATTTTTTAAATAAAGAAATTCTGTTAAATATAAAGCTGTTTGCCAGTTTTCTTTAAGTTGATGAATATAGTCTTTGGTGGTCAAACTGTCTGCAATATAAGGGGCAACCGCTGAAATCTTGCCTAGGGTACCAAAATGGCTAGGGCCGGCTATGGCGCGTCTCTTTCATTTTTTTTTTAACTTTAAATTGTTAATCTTCCTGTCTTGTAAACTGAACACGCTTCATAATAAAATAAAGTCATGCATGTGTTGTATTACGACGTTATGTATAAGAAGTAACCATGTTTAGGCCAGTTACTCCTGGAGCAGTGTGAGTGCAGGTGAGAGGGGAATAGGGAGGGGGGTCACGTGATACAACATGGTATGGGACAACTGGGTCTGAGTGTGAGTGCGCCCTGAGTGATGCCAGTGTTAAATCAGCTGATATATCTGGAGAGGAGGGTGCAGACGTGAACACAGTCCTGAGTGTTGGAAACAGACTTGAGCAGTTTAACAGTTCATGTCTATCAGCCAACATGCTGAGCTCAGGTTAGAAACACTGAAAGGATGCAAAGGTTAGGGAGGTGTGTGTGACAGATGGAAAACAGCCTCACATGTTCACATTAGCTGGAGACGTGCAGCCTGAGACGCTCCGACACATCCTGAACCCTCATTACATCCTGGACTAATGAAGAGCAGTGAGACAGCAGCTCTCAATGAAGAGGGAACTGTACAGCTGATTAACAGGGAGAGACAGACAGACAGACAGTTTCTCTGTTCGGTCCGCTCAGCTAGACTTACAAGTTTTGTGTGTGGTGCGGTCTGAATGACAGCATAAACTTTAGAGCAGCCAGAAAAGCCAAAAAAAAAAAGCAAGGAGCCTGGATCGAATTATGTATTTAAAAACAAAGCCGAAAAACAAACCAGACTTGAGCCTTTACTTCACATCATGCTGATGTTAGCTCACACCTCCCCGTCATCATGCAGATGTTAGCTCACACCTCCCCGCTCGTCATGCCGATGTTAGCTCACACCTCCCCGCTCGTCATGCCGATGTTAGCTCACACCTCCCCGCTCAATATGCCGATGTTAGCTTTCACCACCCTGTTATCATGCCGATGTTAGCTCACACCTCCCCGCTCATCATGCAGATGTTAGCTCACACCTCCCCGTCACCATGCCGATGTTAGCTCACACCTCCCCGCTCATCATGCAGATGTTAGCTCACACCTCCCCGCTCATCATGCCGATGTTAGCTCACACCTCCCCGCTCATCATGCAGATGTTAGCTCACACCTCCCCGCTCGTCATGCCGATGTTAGCTCACACCTCCCCGCTCAACATGCCGATGTTAACTTTCACCACCCTGTTATCATAACGATGTTAGCTCACACCTCCCCGCTCGTCATGCCGATGTTAGCTTTCACCACCCTGTTATCATAACGATGTTAGCTCACACCTCCCCGCTCGTCATGCCAATGCTCGTCATCGTCATGCCGATGTTAGCTCGCACCTCCCCGCTCAACATGCCGATGTTAGCTCACACCTCCTCGTGATCATGCCGATGTTAGCTCACACCTCCCCGTCACCATGCCGATGTTAGCTCACACCTCCCCGCTCATCATGCCGATGTTAGCTCACACCTCCCCGCTCATCATGCAGATGTTAGCTCACACCTCCCCGTCATCATGCCGATGTTAGCTCACACCTCCCCGCTCATCATGCCGATGTTAGCTCACACCTCCCCGCTCATCATGCAGATGTTAGCTCACACCTCCCCGCTCGTCATGCCGATGTTAGCTCACACCTCCCCGCTCAACATGCCGATGTTAACTTTCACCACCCTGTTATCATAACGATGTTAGCTCACACCTCCCCGCTCGTCATGCCGATGTTAGCTTTCACCACCCTGTTATCATAACGATGTTAGCTCACACCTCCCCGCTCGTCATGCCAATGCTCGTCATCGTCATGCCGATGTTAGCTCGCACCTCCCCGCTCAACATGCCGATGTTAGCTCACACCTCCTCGTGATCATGCCGATGTTAGCTCACACCTCCCCGTCACCATGCCGATGTTAGCTCACACCTCCCCGCTCATCATGCCGATGTTAGCTCACACCTCCCCGCTCATCATGCACATGTTAGCTCACAACTCCCCGCTCATCATGCACATGTTAGCTCACACCTCCCCGTCATCATGCCGATGTTAGCTCACACCTCCCCGCTCATCATGTCGATGTTAGCTCACACCTCCCCGCTCATCATGCAGATGTTAGCTCACACCTCCCCGCTCGTCATGCCGATGTTAGCTCACACCTCCCCGCTCAACATGCCGATGTTAACTTTCACCACCCTGTTATCATAACGATGTTAGCTCACACCTCCCCGCTCGTCATGCCGATGTTAGCTTTCACCACCCTGTTATCATAACGATGTTAGCTCACACCTCCCCGCTCGTCATGCCGATGTTAGCTTTCACCACCCTGTTATCATAACGATGTTAGCTCACACCTCCCCGCTCGTCATGCCAATGCTCGTCATCGTCATGCCGATGTTAGCTCGCACTTCCCCGCTCAACATGCCGATGTTAGCTCACACCTCCTCGTGATCATGCCGATGTTAGCTCACACGGCATGTTCATCATGCCGATGTTAGCTCACACCTCCCCGCTCTTCATGCAGATGTTAGCTCGCACCTCCCCGCTCAACATGCCGATGTTAGCTCACACCTCCTCGTGATCATGCCGATGTTAGCTCACACCTCCCCGCTCACCATGCCGATGTTAGCTCACACCTCCCCGCTCTTCATGCCGATGTTAGCTCACACCTCCCCGCTCACCATGCCGATGTTAGCTCACACCTCCCCGCTCTTCATGCCGATGTTAGCTCACACCTCCCCGCTCTTCATGCCGATGTTAGCTCACACCTCCTCGTGATCATGCAGATGTTAGCTCACACCTCCCCGCTCTTCATGCCGATGTTAGCTCACACCTCCCCGCTCATCATGCCGATGTTAGCTCACACCTCCCCGCTCGTCATGCCGATGTTAGCTCACACTTACCCGCTCATCATGCAGATATTAGCTCACACCTCCCTGTCATCATGCCGATGTTAGCTCACACCTCCCCGCTCATCATGCAGATGTTAGCTCACACCTCCCCGCTCATCATACAGATGTTAGCTCACACCTCCCCGTCACCATGCCGATGTTAGCTCACACCTCCCCGCTCATCATGCCGATGTTAGCTCACACCTCCCCGCTCAACATAACGATGTTAGCTCACACCTCCCCGCTCGTCATGCCGATGTTAGCTCACACCTCCCCGCTCGTCATGCCGATGTTAGCTCACACCTCCCCGCTCGTCATGCCGATGTTAGCTCACACCTCCCCGCTCGTCATGCCAATGCTCATCATCATCATGCCGATGTTAGCTCGCACCTCCCCGCTCAACATGCCGGTGTTAGCTCACACCTCCCCGCTCAACATGCCAATGCTCGTCATCACCATGCCGATGTTAGCTCGGACCTCCCCGCTCAACATGCCGATGTTAGCTCACACCTCCCCGTGATCATGCCGATGTTAGCTCACACCTCCCTGTCATCATGCAGATGTTAACTTACACCTCCCTGTCATCATGCCGATGCTAGCTTACACCTAGCCACTCATCATGCCGATATAAACTCAAAGACACCCTTAGAACGGAGAGAGTAATTCTTGAAAGCGTGGAGGAGAATAGGAGTATATTTGCTGCTAGTTTCAAAGTCTGCAGAGCAGTGTGTTAAAGTCAGTTCCTCTGAGCAGAACGTCAGAGAGGAGTTATTTACTGAAGTGATAGTGAAGTGAAGAGTGTTTGTGAAGAGACGAGAGTGAACACAGCAGGGAGAACATACATGTTATGATGACATAGATTTCACTACTGCCTCATTATTAGCTCAGAATCCATCAGTTCATATGTCAGTGTAGAGAATAGAAACGTGTGGAAGTGGAGAGGAAGATATGAACTCTAAATTTTGAGTGGCTGTCGACCTCTGTCAATGAATTTGAATTTCCTTCTCACAGTCTGAAGCTGTGTTCATAAAAACATGATCTTTGTTTTGTCTTTTTAAACTATGTTTGAGCGATATTCTGCCCCATCCCCACACTGCGGAAGAGACTCATTTAGGTCGCTTGTATCTGCAATTTTATTCTTTCAGTCATGACCTATAGCTCATGAGCACAGGTGAGGGTTGGAAAAAAGATCAACTGATCTAAATCTACCTTGATGGTCCAGTACAACGACCGCATTAATGCTGCACCAATCTGTCAGTCAATCTCATAATCCATTTTACCCTCCCTGTGAACAGGACCCGAGATATTTAACCTCCTTCACCTGAGGCAGAGAGTCACTCCCCGACTGGAGGAAGCAATCCACTGTTTCCCGGCAGAGAACCATGGCCTTGGACTTCCAGGTTCTGACTCTTAGTTGGCTGCAAACCGTTGCTAATGCCCGCAGGAGGTCCCTTCATGAAGAAGCAAATAGAACAACATCATCTGCATAAAGCAGATCTGTATTTATGACAAACAATAATCAATAACCACGATTTATAAATGTAACCTTTAAGCTTGTGCAGTCACAAAAGTAGACAGTAAAAGACATGACATCACACTGAGAGGAGTCAACATTTATACACACATGGATCCAGAGTTTAAAGGGTTAAACCATCATGAGTGTAACTTGGAGCGTGAGCAGCTCTGCCTGTCTGTCGGCGTTCTGCCTGTCAGTCTCTCTCCTCTTCTCTCAGATCCTCGCTCATGAATATTCATGCTCGCTGTGATTATACCCGCTCTAATCCAGGAAGTGAGTGGGATGATAAAAAGCCCCCGGAGCTCGGCGGCCGCTCCTCCGACGCCGAAATAAACAAATAATCAGGCATCTCAAAACTCGGCTGCACAAACACGAGTTCAGGAGACCCGGCTGCTCCTTCCTGACAATGTGGCATGACGGAGGTGATGGAGGCTGACGTGCAGCGCACAGAGAGCAGACGTCAAAGCAGACAGATGTTAAGTGTGTTTGAAAGAGGAGCAGCCAGAGAAAGAGCGTCGTGTGATTTCATGACCCCGGTCCGGGCTAAAATAACGTGACTCTCATGAGAAGGCAAAAGAAGAAGAAGGCCTCTTTCTTCTAATTGCATCAGCACTTCATTAACAATAATTCAATTAACCACCGGGCCGCTGGAAGCCTCTGCGCTCCGAGGAGCTCGCTGTGTTCCCCACACGAGGCCGAGGTATGTTAATGTCTATTGGATTGTGCTCGTTATCTCTCCAACCGCCCTAATCTGATCTCTGGGAAAGTCAGGGAACATGTCGAGTCAGTTAAAAAAATGTCCCCCTGATACGAGAGAGAGCGTGGAGTTATTTTCCCACAATGCAGCACGGCTGTAGTTAAAAATACTGATAATTAAACAGGACGCTTGTAAAGAGCAGGGCAGCTGGAGGAGGAGGAGGAAGAGGAGGAAGAAGGGAAGGAGGAGGAGGAAGGAGAGAGAGGAGGAGGAGGAAGAGGATGAAGAGGAGGAGCAGGAGGAGAGAGAGGAGGAGAGAGAGGAGGAGGAGGAGGAAGAGGAGGAGGGGGATTTGTTAGTTCATACATGTTAGATATGTGAGCTCAAATGAGACACTGTTTATAACGACCAGCTCTGTTTTCATGAAGGTAGAAAACATACCAGTTCTTCATGGTGGACGTTCAACACAAAGAGTCGACACTGCAGTCGTCCATCACCTGGAAACAATAAGTTTCCATGACGACTCACGACAATCAAAAGTCCGTCTGATATCACCATCAGTAGCCCGAGGGCAGTCTATGGTGGTGGTGTGCAGACAGTCTATGGTGGTGGTGTGCAGACAGTCTATGGTGGTGGCGTGCAGACAGTCTATGGTGGCGTGTAGACAGTCTATAAAGGCGTGCAGACAGTCTATGGTGGTGGCGTGCAGACAGTCTATGGTGGCGTGTAGACAGTCTATGGTGGCGTGTAGACAGTCTATAAAGGCGTGCAGACAGTCTATGGTGGTGGCGTGCAGACAGTCTATGGTAGTGTGCAGACAGTCTATGGTGGCGTGCAGACAGTCTATGGTGGTGGTGTGCAGACAGTCTATGGTGGTGTGCAGACAGTCTATGGTGGTGGCGTGCAGACAGTCTATGGTGGCGTGTAGACGGTCTATAAAGGCGTGCAGACAGTCTATGGTGGCGTGTAGACGGTCTATAAAGGCGTGCAGACAGTCTATGGTGGCGTGTAGACGGTCTATAAAGGCGTGCAGACAGTCTATGGTGGCGTGCAGACAGTCTATGGTGGCGTGTAGACAGTCTATGGTGGCGTGTAGACGGTCTATAAAGGCGTGCAGACAGTCTATGGTGGCGTGTAGACAGTCTATGGTGGTGTGTAGACAGTCTATGGTGGCGTGTAGACAGTCTATGGTGACGATTGATCTTTTAGATTGGAGACTGGACTTTGGTGTTTTCTGTTTGTACTTAAAGCATGGAACAGTAAATGTAAATGTAGTCCAAGTGTTTCTGTCAGCTGTGAACTTTTTACAAACTCCCTGACAACAGAGGAGTCAGTCCTCTCTCTTTATGCAAAGCATGCCCAGCTCCCCCCCCCCCCCCCCCCCCCCGAGAAGGACATTTACTCATCCATGTTAATGTTGGAGTGGGAAATAAAAGATGAGATGGGCGGAGAAACAAAAGGACAGACAGTCGCCCTCTGTCTTCCAAGGAGGCAGACGTTTGACCTCATTAGTATGCAAACGTATGCGTGAGCGCGGGAGGGTGCTCGGTCGGAGGTTGTTGGTGATTTAAGGCAGCAGAGGAGACACCTCTTCCTGCCCTGCTTCCTCCTGGCCTACATCCACTCCCAGACGTCTTTGTGTTGAGACGGCTGGAGCGTCAGGCCGGGGCGGTAACACCCAGCCTCCATAAATTAAGACGCGGGGAAAGTAGGAAAGCAGGGCACGGGGCTTTGCTGTATTGTGTTGTTCTTGTGATGTGATGAGGGAACAACAGTTGGTAGAAGAGCTTTGTTTGTGGGACGGGTTCCTGTTCAGTCTCAGACAAAGATGCATTTGGTGGAGCGCTCAGATGATCCTCGGGCTGAGGAGACAATGGGCAGAGTACCTCACTCCTTCTCCACGCAGCAGCCGCCGCCACACAGAGCCGCAGTAATGATGATGTAAATCTGAAAACAAAGGCAGGACCGACGAGGGGAAGACGCAGGAAGTGAATACCAGTACCAGTGGCATTTGGTAAGGAGGGCACTCACAGACCCCCGCTGTTTTCCTCACATCATCATCCCAGACACACTTCCCCTCATCTCCTCCGGCCTTTTGCTGCCAAAGAGACTTCGGCGCTAATTGTCTCTGATGGTTTCAGTCCTGGCAAAATAAGACGAGGAGTCGGAGAGAGGACGGAGACAAGACGAAGGTTGGACAGGACGCAGCGGAGGAGGGGTGGGGGGGTAATGAGGGAGGAAATAAAGCAAAATGAAAGCGAGCGCGGGAGGGAAAGGGCAAAGAGGATGTGGACGGACTGATGGAGGGCGAACGAGGAGACGAGGAAAAGCACAAAGGAGGGAGTAATAAATGTCTCACAGAGGACACATCAAGGTTTTGAACATTAGAGAGGAGATCAGGCTCAACATCAAGCCGACAGGCAGGAGGGGGTTTATCACCATGTGAGGCAGGTCACAACTGAAATGATTCTTCTCTCATGACTGAGTCCAGGAGGCGAGGAGGAGGGTGAAGAGGACAAACAAGGACAGAGGAGACAGGGGAGTCACATTGAGGAGGAAAGGATTCAAGAAGATGATAGAAGGA
>NC_083621.1:29442937-29542937 GCF_963584025.1 Labrus mixtus | reverse complement strand
CCTCTCTCTGTCCTTTACTCCTCCTCTCTGTCCTTTACTCCTCCTCTCTCTGTCCTTTACTCCGCCTCTCTGTCCTTTACTCCTCCTCTCTCTGTCCTTTACTCCTCCTCTCTGTCCTTTACTCCTCCTCTCTCTGTCCTTTACTCCGCCTCTCTCTGTCCTCTACTCCTCCTCTCTGTCCTTTACTCCTCCTCTCTCTGTTCTTTACTCCGCCTCTCTCTGTCCTCTACTCCTCCTCTCTCTGTCCTCTACTCCTGCTCTCTCCTGTCCTTTACTCCTCCTCTCTGTCCTCTACTCCTCCTCTCTCTGTCCTTTACTCCTCCTCTCTGTCCTTTACTCCTCCTCTCTCTGTCCTTAACTCCTCCTCTCTCTGTCCTTTACTGCTCCTCTCTGTCCTTTACTCCTCCTCTCTGTACTCTACTCCTCCTCTCTCTGTCCTTTACTCCTCCTCTCTGTCCTTTACTCCTCCTCTCTCTGTCCTTTACTCCTCCTCTCTGTCCTTTACTCCTTCTCTCTCTGTCCTTTACTCCTCCTCTCTGTCCTTTACTCCTTCTCTCTGTCCGTTACTCCTCCTCTCTCTGTCCTTTACTCCGCCTCTCTCTGTCCTCTACTCCTCCTCTCTGTCCTTTACTCCTCCTCTCTCTGTCCTTTACTCCGCCTCTCTCTGTCCTCTACTCCTCCTCTCTCTGTCCTCTACTCCTGCTCTCTCCTGTCCTTTACTCCTCCTCTCTGTCCTCTACCCCTCCTCTCTCTGTCCTTTACTCCTCCTCTCTCTGTTCTTTACTTCTCCTCTCTCTCTGTCCTTTACTCCTCCTCTCTCTGTCATTTACTCCTCCTCTCTCCGTCCTTTACTCCTCCTCTCTCCTGTCCTCTACCCCTCATCTCTCTGTCCTTTACTCCTCCTCTCTCTGTCCTTTACTCCTCCTCTCTGTCCTCTACTCCTCCTCTCTGTCCTCTACTCCTCCTCTCTCTGTCCTTTACTCCTCCTCTCTCCTGTCCTCTACTCCTCCTCTCTCTGTCCTTTACTCCTCCTCTCTCTGTCCTTTACTGCTCCTCTCTGTCCTCTACTCCTCCTCTCTGTCCTCTACTCCTACTCTCTCTGTCCTCTACTCCTCCTCTCTCTGTCCTCTGCTCCTGCTCTCTGTCCTGTACTCCTCCTCTCTCTGTCCTCTACTCCTCCTCTCTGTCCTTTACTGCTCCTCTCTGTCCTTTACTCCTCCTCTCTCTGTCCTTTACTCCACCTCTCTTTGTCCTTTACTCCTCCTCTCTGTCCTTTACTCCTCCTCTCTCTGTCCTCTACTCCTCCTCTCTCTATCCTTTACTCCTCCTCTCTCTGTCCTTTACTCCTCCTCTCTCTGTCCTCTACTCCTCCTCTCTCTGTCCTCTACTCCTCCTCCTCTCTGTCCTCTACTCCTCCTCTCTCTGTCCTTTACTCCTCCTCTCTGTCCTTTACTGCTCCTCTCTGTCCTTTACTCCTCCTCTCTGTCCTCTACTCCTCCTCTCTCTGTCCTTTACTGCTCTTCTCTGTCCTTTACTCCTCCTCTCTGTCCTCTACTCCTCCTCTCTCTGTCCTTTACTCCTCCTCTCTGTCCTTTACTCCTCCTCTCTCTGTCCTTTACTCCGCCTCTCTGTCCTTTACTCCTCCTCTCTCTGTCCTTTACTCCTCCTCTCTGTCCTTTACTCCTCCTCTCTCTGTCCTTTACTCCGCCTCTCTCTGTCCTCTACTCCTCCTCTCTGTCCTTTACTCCTCCTCTCTCTGTTCTTTACTCCGCCTCTCTCTGTCCTCTACTCCTGCTCTCTCCTGTCCTTTACTCCTCCTCTCTGTCCTCTACCCCTCCTCTCTCTGTCCTTTACTCCTCCTCTCTGTCCTCTACCCCTCCTCTCTCTGTCCTTTACTCCTCCTCTCTGTCCTCTACCCCTCCTCTCTCATGTCCTCTACTCCTCCTCTCTCTGTCCTTTACTTCTCCTCTCTCGTGTCCTTAACTCCTCCTCTCTCTGTCATTTACTCCTCCTCTCTGTCCTCTACCCCTCCTCTCTCGTGTCCTTAACTCCTCCTCCCTCTGTCCTTTACTCCTCCTCTCTCCTGTCCTCTACCCCTCATCTCTCTGTCCTTTACTGCTCCTCTCTGTCCTTTACTCCACCTCTCTTTGTCCTTTACTCCTCCTCTCTGTCCTTTACTCCTCCTCTCTCTGTCCTCTACTCCTCCTCTCTCTGTCCTTTACTCCTCCTCTCTGTCCTTTACTCCTCCTCTCTCTGTCCTTTACTCCTCCTCTCTGTCCTCTACTCCTCCTCTCTCTGTCCTTTACTGCTCTTCTCTGTCCTTTACTCCTCCTCTCTGTCCTCTACTCCTCCTCTCTGTCCTCTACCCCTCCTCTCTCTGTCCTTTACTCCTCCTCTCTGTCCTCTACCCCTCCTCTCTCTGTCCTCTACTCCTGCTCTCTCCTGTCCTTTACTCCTCCTCTCTGTCCTCTACCCCTCCTCTCTCTGTCCTTTACTCCTCCTCTCTGTCCTCTACCCCTCCTCTCTCTGTCCTTTACTCCTCCTCTCTGTCCTCTACCCCTCCTCTCTCATGTCCTCTACTCCTCCTCTCTCTGTCCTTTACTTCTCCTCTCTCGTGTCCTTAACTCCTCCTCTCTCTGTCATTTACTCCTCCTCTCTGTCCTCTACCCCTCCTCTCTCGTGTCCTTAACTCCTCCTCCCTCTGTCCTTTACTCCTCCTCTCTCCTGTCCTCTACCCCTCATCTCTCTGTCCTTTACTGCTCCTCTCTGTCCTTTACTCCACCTCTCTTTGTCCTTTACTCCTCCTCTCTGTCCTTTACTCCTCCTCTCTCTGTCCTCTACTCCTCCTCTCTCTGTCCTTTACTCCTCCTCTCTGTCCTTTACTCCTCCTCTCTCTGTCCTTTACTCCTCCTCTCTGTCCTCTACTCCTCCTCTCTCTGTCCTTTACTGCTCTTCTCTGTCCTTTACTCCTCCTCTCTGTCCTCTACTCCTCCTCTCTCTGTCCTTTACTCCTCCTCTCTGTCCTTTACTCCTCCTCTCTCTGTCCTTTACTCCGCCTCTCTGTCCTTTACTCCTCCTCTCTCTGTCCTTTACTCCTCCTCTCTGTCCTTTACTCCTCCTCTCTCTGTCCTTTACTCCGCCTCTCTCTGTCCTCTACTCCTCCTCTCTGTCCTTTACTCCTCCTCTCTCTGTTCTTTACTCCGCCTCTCTCTGTCCTCTACTCCTCCTCTCTCTGTCCTCTACTCCTGCTCTCTCCTGTCCTTTACTCCTCCTCTCTGTCCTCTACTCCTCCTCTCTCTGTCCTTTACTCCTCCTCTCTGTCCTTTACTCCTCCTCTCTCTGTCCTTAACTCCTCCTCTCTCTGTCCTTTACTGCTCCTCTCTGTCCTTTACTCCTCCTCTCTGTCCTCTACTCCTCCTCTCTCTGTCCTTTACTCCTCCTCTCTGTCCTTTACTCCTCCTCTCTCTGTCCTTTACTCCTCCTCTCTGTCCTTTACTCCTTCTCTCTCTGTCCTTTACTCCTCCTCTCTGTCCTTTACTCCTTCTCTCTGTCCGTTACTCCTCCTCTCTCTGTCCTTTACTCCGCCTCTCTCTGTCCTCTACTCCTCCTCTCTGTCCTTTACTCCTCCTCTCTCTGTCCTTTACTCCGCCTCTCTCTGTCCTCTACTCCTCCTCTCTCTGTCCTCTACTCCTGCTCTCTCCTGTCCTTTACTCCTCCTCTCTGTCCTCTACCCCTCCTCTCTCTGTCCTTTACTCCTCCTCTCTCTGTTCTTTACTTCTCCTCTCTCTCTGTCCTTTACTCCTCCTCTCTCTGTCATTTACTCCTCCTCTCTCCGTCCTTTACTCCTCCTCTCTCCTGTCCTCTACCCCTCATCTCTCTGTCCTTTACTCCTCCTCTCTCTGTCCTTTACTCCTCCTCTCTGTCCTCTACTCCTCCTCTCTGTCCTCTACTCCTCCTCTCTCTGTCCTTTACTCCTCCTCTCTCCTGTCCTCTACTCCTCCTCTCTCTGTCCTTTACTCCTCCTCTCTCTGTCCTTTACTGCTCCTCTCTGTCCTCTACTCCTCCTCTCTGTCCTCTACTCCTACTCTCTCTGTCCTCTACTCCTCCTCTCTCTGTCCTCTGCTCCTGCTCTCTGTCCTGTACTCCTCCTCTCTCTGTCCTCTACTCCTCCTCTCTGTCCTTTACTGCTCCTCTCTGTCCTTTACTCCTCCTCTCTCTGTCCTTTACTCCACCTCTCTTTGTCCTTTACTCCTCCTCTCTGTCCTTTACTCCTCCTCTCTCTGTCCTCTACTCCTCCTCTCTCTATCCTTTACTCCTCCTCTCTCTGTCCTTTACTCCTCCTCTCTCTGTCCTCTACTCCTCCTCTCTCTGTCCTCTACTCCTCCTCCTCTCTGTCCTCTACTCCTCCTCTCTCTGTCCTTTACTCCTCCTCTCTGTCCTTTACTCCTCCTCTCTCTGTCCTTTACTCCTCCTCTCTGTCCTCTACTCCTCCTCTCTCTGTCCTTTACTGCTCTTCTCTGTCCTTTACTCCTCCTCTCTGTCCTCTACTCCTCCTCTCTCTGTCCTTTACTCCTCCTCTCTGTCCTTTACTCCTCCTCTCTCTGTCCTTTACTCCGCCTCTCTGTCCTTTACTCCTCCTCTCTCTGTCCTTTACTCCTCCTCTCTGTCCTTTACTCCTCCTCTCTCTGTCCTTTACTCCGCCTCTCTCTGTCCTCTACTCCTCCTCTCTGTCCTTTACTCCTCCTCTCTCTGTTCTTTACTCCGCCTCTCTCTGTCCTCTACTCCTCCTCTCTCTGTCCTCTACTCCTGCTCTCTCCTGTCCTTTACTCCTCCTCTCTGTCCTCTACCCCTCCTCTCTCTGTCCTTTACTCCTCCTCTCTGTCCTCTACCCCTCCTCTCTCATGTCCTCTACTCCTCCTCTCTCTGTCCTTTACTTCTCCTCTCTCGTGTCCTTAACTCCTCCTCTCTCTGTCATTTACTCCTCCTCTCTGTCCTCTACCCCTCCTCTCTCGTGTCCTTAACTCCTCCTCCCTCTGTCCTTTACTCCTCCTCTCTCCTGTCCTCTACCCCTCATCTCTCTGTTCTTTACTCCTCCTCTCTCTGTCCTTTACTCCTCTCTCTGTCCTTTACTCCTCCTCTCTCTGTCCTCTACTCCTCCTCTCTCTGTCCTTTACTCCTCCTCTCTCTGTCCTCTACTCCTCCTCTCTCTGTCCTCTACTCCTCCTCCTCTCTGTCCTCTACTCCTCCTCTCTCTGTCCTTTACTCCTCCTCTCTGTCCTTTACTCCTCCTCTCTCTGTCCTTAACTCCTCCTCTCTCTGTCCTTTACTGCTCCTCTCTGTCCTTTACTCCTCCTCTCTGTCCTCTACTCCTCCTCTCTCTGTCCTTTACTCCTCCTCTCTGTCCTTTACTCCTCCTCTCTCTGTCCTTTACTCCGCCTCTCTGTCCTTTACTCCTCCTATCTCTGTCCTTCACTCCGCCTCTCTCTGTCCTCTTCTCCTCCTCTCTGTCCTTTACTCCTCCTCTCTCTGTCCTTTACTCCGCCTCTCTCTGTCCTCTACTCCTCCTCTCTGTCCTTTACTCCTCCTCTCTCTGTCCTTTACTCCGCCTCTCTCTGTCCTCTACTCCTCCTCTCTGTCCTCTACCCCTCCTCTCTCTGTCCTCTACTCCTCCTCTCTGTCCTCTACCCCTCCTCTCTCATGTCCTCTACTCCTCCTCTCTCTGTCCTTTACTTCTCTTCTCTCGTGTCCTTAACTCCTCCTCTCTCTGTCATTTACTCCTCCTCTCTGTCCTCTACCCCTCCTCTCTCTGTCCTTTACTCCTCCTCTCTTTGTTCTTTACTTCTCCTCTCTCTCTGTCCTTTACTCCTCCTCTCTCTGTCATTTACTCCTCCTCTCTCTGTCCTTTACTCCTCCTCTCTCCTGTCCTCTACCCCTCATCTCTCTGTCCTTTACTCCTCCTCTCTCTGTCCTTTACTCCTCTCTCTGTCCTCTACTCCTCCTCTCTCTGTCCTTTACTCCTCCTCTCTCCTGTCCTCTACTCCTCCTCTCTCCTGTCCTTTACTCCTCCTCTCTGTCCTCTACTCCTCCTCTCTCTGTCCTTTACTCCTCCTCTCTCTGTCCTTTACTCCTCCTCTCTGTCCTCTACTCCTCCTCTCTGTCCTCTACTCCTCCTCTCTCTGTCCTTTACTCCTCCTCTCTCCTGTCCTCTACTCCTCCTCTCTTCTGTCCTTTACTCCTCCTCTCTGTCCTTTACTCCTCCTCTCTCTGTCCTCTACTCCTCCTCTCTCCTGTCCTTTACTCCTCCTCTCCTGTCCTTGACTCCTCCTCTCTCCTGTCCTTAACTCCTCCTCTGTACCCCTCGTCTCTGCCCGACCTCCTCAGGAGTCAAACAGCTGACTAAAGCGTCTTTAGAGGTGAGCGTTTCTTCTTCGCAGATCGTATAATAATAATCTTCATCATCATCTCTTCTCGACGCCACGTTATTATTTTTTCGGAGCCTTAAGGCGCCTCCTTCCAAGAAGCCGCTTTGGGTCTACATTAGCATTAAACCCACTAACACAAGCCTCTGGCTTTCTATAAGACGAGGCTCACAGCTCCAAGAGTTATAAATAATGGAGTCTCTGAGGCATCCTCAGTTCTGCTCAGTGGGTATTATTGCTCTGCTTTTGAGGAATTCACACATGAAATTGTGAGCAGAGACAAAGAGACGAGGAAGGAAGTCGCTTAGTGGAGGACACAGTCATTTTATTACGTTTGAAACGTCCAGAAAGACGAGTCAGTGACAGCTGTCACATTACGATCAGTGCAGCTCAGACTCTGACCACCTCTGTCAACAGAGGTCAGTTCACCATTGTGATGTCATAGACTGTATATACAGATGGACAGCAGGCCTCATGATGAAGCCAGAATATCTCCATGAAGACGATGACACGTTGAGAATTAGCAGCCAGAATCTGCAGTCGCTATCAGCTGGAAGAGCGGCGTCGCTTCCTCTAACGGGGACACACATTAACCTTCGTGATGAAAGGTCAAAGATCCTGAAACTGTGAGACATGAAACCATAAGATGTTTGATTTTTAAATATAGATCCACAGAAGTCTGAATGAAGGATCGTGATGTTCTTCAGATTCTCTCCATTTTTTGTCCTCTTGTAATCCTTTAAATCCCTGAACTCTGATGGACCTGTTAGTTCTGCACGTGAAACTGCTCCTGTTATAGTTTTATAGATTCAACATCTGCACTCTGTCAAAGCTCTGGAATAAACCTGTACCTGTCTTCAAAGATGATTTACGATCAAAGGTCTTCAGACGTGTGTTTGTGAAGTCAGGAGTAGATTCCTCCAGAGCTGCAGCACACGCAGAGCTCTGATGTGTGATTTCAAGTTGATCAAACTTCTTGATGAAAGAAACATGAGAAAAGAAATCATCTTAACTTTCTATAATCGATTTGAACATTTCAGAGCTTGTTTCTTTTGTTCAATCAACAGGTGACATGGATATCACATGACAAGATACTTTTTAATCCAGTTAGAAAAATAAACAAAACTATTTTAAAGCGCAGCAGAAGTGTGTTGTGACCTCGCTGTTGTCGTCCGTAAATATCAGGAACATCCTGCACCACAGATTTTAGACTTTACTTCAAGTTAAAGGCGCAGTCGCTCTCAAGACAGGAACACGCCAAATTTGCGACTGACCACACCTTGTGTGACTACCCCCCACTGTCAGTGCTCCTCCTGCATCCTTGTATTTCTCCCCACTTAGGTTGACTTCAGGTAGAGAGGAGCGCTGATTTACAGATTGTACATTCTTTGATCAGGAGGATTTGACTCAATGAATATTCTCTTTAATAACTTAAAAACCATGTGCTCTCCCTGTTTGTCCAGCTCACTGAGCCTGGGTTGTGACACCTTGTTACCAAACAAACACACCCCCGGGCGCCGACTGGAGTGCAGAAACATTTGTTGTTTAAAGAACTTAAGCCCAGGGCATTAAAATGATGGCCGGAAAGAAGACACACGCACGAAACGTCAAGATGCTTTGCAACTGCGGTCGACGATAGATTCCTTAAGAGTGTTTCATTTTGATAAAGTGTAAAAAGTTTCTCATCGTCTTTACAGCTCCATCAGTGTGAGAGTGCAGCTCCATCAGTGTGAGAGTACAGCTCCATCAGTGTGAGAGAGTACAGCTCCATCAGTGTGAGAGAGTGCAGCTCCATCAGTGTGAGAGTACAGCTCCATCAGTGTGAGAGTGTAGCTCCATCAGTGTGAGAGTACAGCTCCATCAGTGAGAGAGTACAGCTCCATCAGTGAGAGAGTGCAGCTCCATCAGTGTGAGTGTAGCTCCATCAGTGTGAGACTGCAGCTCCATCAGTGAGAGAGTACAGCTCCATCAGTGAGAGAGTGCAGCTCCATCAGTGTGAGAGAGTGCAGCTCCATCAGTGAGAGAGTGCAGCTCCATCAGAGTGAGAGTACAGCTCCATCAGAGTGAGAGAGTGCAGCTCCATCAGAGTGAGAGTACAGCTCCATCAGTGTGAGAGAGTGCAGCTCCATCAGTGAGAGAGTGCAGCTCCATCAGAGTGAGAGTACAGCTCCATCAGAGTGAGAGTGTAGCTCCATCAGTGTGAGAGTACAGCTCCATCAGAGTGAGAGAGTGCAGCTCCATCAGTGTGAGAGTACAGCTCCATCAGTGTGAGAGTGTAGCTCCATCAGTGTGAGAGTACAGCTCCATCAGTGAGAGAGTACAGCTCCATCAGTGAGAGAGTGCAGCTCCATCAGTGTGAGAGTGTAGCTCCATCAGTGTGAGACTGCAGCTCCATCAGTGAGAGAGTACAGCTCCATCAGTGAGAGAGTGCAGCTCCATCAGTGTGAGAGAGTGCAGCTCCATCAGTGAGAGAGTGCAGCTCCATCAGAGTGAGAGTACAGCTCCATCAGAGTGAGAGAGTGCAGCTCCATCAGAGTGAGAGTACAGCTCCATCAGTGTGAGAGAGTGCAGCTCCATCAGTGAGAGAGTGCAGCTCCATCAGAGTGAGAGTACAGCTCCATCAGAGTGAGAGTGTAGCTCCATCAGTGTGAGAGTACAGCTCCATCAGTGTGAGAGTGCAGCTCCATCAGAGTGAGAGTACAGCTCCATCAGAGTGAGAGTGTAGCTCCATCAGTGTGAGAGTACAGCTCCATCAGTGTGAGAGTGTAGCTCCATCAGTGTGAGACTCAGAGAGGGAGATGATGATGAACGGAGATATGAATGGAGATATTACACCCCCCCCCCCCCCCCTCAGTTTGTGTTCTGAATGTCTTTATTCAAACATGACTGCTGAGCTGAGTGAGGATAGAATCAGCGACTCTGAGATGTTCTGTTGGAGATGATTAAAATATAAAGTGTGACTCTGACACAGGAGTTTTCTTCTTGTCAGCGATGATCCAACAGATTTTTATTTCTGCTTCTTCAGACACAGCAGATGATTTATTGTGTGAGGATAAAGAAGTGAACTTAAAATTAAAGAAGCGACATGTTGAGAGGGAACACTGACATCGTTCTGTAAGTTCCTCTTCTCTTAGAGGAGCACGATATCTGTCTCCAGTTTATTCAGTTTGTATTTCACACATCTTCCTTGTGAAACACAAGCATGATCTCCGATCTGTATTCAATAATGTGAAACTTGATGTTAAAGATGAAGATTTATTCTTTCTATGTGAGAGACCTGAGTTATCACCAAGCTGTGCACCCTGTGGCTCTCTGTGAACCCCCCCAACCCCCCCCCCCCCCCCCCCCCCCCCCCCCCATCAGCCATTACATTTATTTCACTGAGACTAAAAAGCCCAGAAAGCCGTCTCCCTGCCGGCCCTGTTTTATTTCACACAGCTTCAAACTGGAGGGGAGAGAGACGGAGTTAGTGTTGGAGAAATGGTTCTGGAGAAAGAAGGCGAACAAACACGAGATAACAATGAGACAGAGAGCGACAGAGAGACGCTTCTGGGGAGAAAAAACGATGAAAAACAAGAGGAGGAAGAGGAGGAGGAGGAGGGAGGAGGAGGCGAAGAATAGAAGAAAGAGAAAGAGAGTTAAGCCAGATTGAGAGTGTCTGCCTCGGGTGGTACTAGTCACCCTGAATTATAAATGGTCTCTCACTTTCCGAGCCAAAACACACAACCACAATATAATACCCATGATGCATTTCCACTGGCAGGCCACTCCGCCGTCCCCTGGGTTAGCCCTCGCCACTAATCTCTGTCCTCTGCTCCCGTCCTCCTCCTCCTCCTCCAGCCCTCTCTCTCTCCATCTCTGCAGTCCCTGGAGTTGAGGATTTTCAAACTTAGCCCTCTGTCAACCCTCCCTCCATCCTCCTCGCCATGGTCACTCAGTGCTCGCTGTGTGTCACAGAGAGCTGCAGACTCCTCTCCCTCTTCGTCATCCCTCCCTCCTTCTCCTCCTCCAGTGGTCACAGGGAGCTGCAGACTCCTCTTCCTCTCCGTCATCCCTCCCTCCTTCTCCTCTTCCAGTGGTCACAGGGAGCTGCAGACTCCTCTTCCTCTCCGTCATCCCTCCCTCCTTCTCCTCCTCCTGTGGTCACAGGGAGCTGCAGACTCCTCTTCCTCTCCGTCATCCCTCCCTCCTTCTCCTCCTCCTGTGGTCACAGGGAGCTGAAGACTCCTTTCCTCTCCGTCATCCCTCCCTCCCTCTCCTCCTCCTGTGGTCACAGGGAGCTGCAGACTCCTCTTCCTCTCCTTCAGCCCTCCCTCTCCTCGTCCTGTGGTCACAGGGAGCTGCAGACTCCTCTTACTCTCCTTCAGCCCTCCCTCTCCTCGTCCTGTGGTCACAGGGAGCTGCAGACTCCTCTTACTCTCCTTCAGCCCTCCCTCTCCTCGTCCTGTGGTCACAGGGAGCTGCAGACTCCTCTCCCTCTCCCTCAGCCCTCCCTCCCTCTCCTCCTCCTGTGGTCACAGGGAGCTGAAGACTCCTCTCCCTCTCCCTCATCCCTCTCTTCATCTCCTCCTCTGGCTCTGTGAAAAGAAAAATATTCCCTCCACCATCCCTGAACTCCTTCCATGCTCAGCTGTCCCAGTTTTTCTTTCACAGCTCTCTTTTCACAGTTTGTTCTGGGCCACATTATACTGCTGCTGCTTTCATCCTTTCATATCGTATTTTCCCAGTGTGTTGGCTCTTTCCTCGCGGAGAGGCCTCCTGACCTCGCTGTCTGTCCCCGTCCAACCGTCGCCCTCGTCTCCTCCTGCACAGTCAGAATTCAGAAACCAGTTTCCTTCATCTAAAAGTGTGAGGAGAGTATGTTGCTGTATCTCCAACTACTATTCTGTGTGCAACCAGTCACACTCACATCCACATCTACGGCCAATTCAGAGTCACTAATGAACCTGATGAGCGAGCCTTGGGACTGTGGGCAGAGCCAGAGTCACACATGCACACAGAAAGGCTCCTGTCTGACGGAGGAATCGAACCAGGAACCGTGTTGTTGTGAGGCGACAGCACTAACACAGCTCCCTCCTCAGACGACACTATGCAACAGAACCTCGTTAAGTCTGGGAGTTTTAAAACTTCTGTCCCTGCAAGGTTTAAGATATCTGAAGGACTCTGTTCGGTAAGGAGACTGACAACTAGATCCTTATGAAATAAATGAATTCTAAGCTCGATGCCTGGAGGAAGCAGCAGAGAACAAGCAGCGAGTCCCAGCTCTGTTAGAATGAAGAACTCAAAGTAAACCTCGCTGCTCAGCTTCAAGAAACTCGATCACATGCAACCATCGACCAACACCTGCAACGTCTCTGAAACCAACTCTGAACAATCAGGACCCAACTGAGAGGAAGGAAAGCAGGGCAAAGGGGAAAACTCACACACACACACACACACACACACACACACACACACACATAATCTCCTTCTCTCGTTCATCATGTTGCGAGAGAGGAAAATCGAATCATGTGCGCCACAATCGTCTGCCAATGAGCTTATGTTCGCTTCCAGATATTCACTTCTGACAAGAGCTCATCTGTTTCTCATTCTCAGACTGTGGAAATGTTTCTCTGCATGCTGTTCACTTCTATACTAATGTGTTTCCATCAGCGCTGCAGGCTGCACGCACACGCACACACACACATACACACACACACACACACACACACACACACGCACACACACGCACACACACACACACACACACACACACACACACGCACACACACGCACACACACACACACACACACACACACACATACACACACACACACACACACACACACACATACACACACACACACACAAACACACACACACACACGCACGCACACACACACACGCACACACACACACACACACACACACACACACACACACACACTTGGCTTAATTGAATAGAAAGTCATCATGTAGAGCGCGGCGTTGTTCAGTGTAAACTAATGTGTGTGTGTGCAGGATGGAGGAGGACTCCTGCAGAAGCTGCTCTTTAATGTGTGAGACGCTTCAGAGGGAACACCTCTTTGTGTTAGCAAGCTATATTTACATCATTAGGTTCAAATGGAGCCAAAGCAGATATAAGACTCATACACGCTGAGCTGTGACCTGTTAGCACTGCTCTCACACACACACACACACACACGCACACACACACGCACACTCACACTCACACACGCACACACAGAGAAGATTTTTACATTTTGTCATCTTACATAATAATAATTTACTTACCAACAAAATGTAAACATTATGATAAAGCATGCTTTATTAAAGATGCATCAATATGTACTTCACTTTACTTATTCTTAGTCTTAATCTTTTCTTTTCATGTTTCATTTTCTCTAGAGCCATTACAAGTGAGTTACAATGAGTTATAGGAACATGTAGTGTGTTCTTAATAAGGTTCTTCTACAAAACAAACACGTTAAGTAATGACACACACAACTTCCTGAGAGCCTTCTTCTCAGAACTGATATCATAGGTGATGTGAAGATTAAGACATGCATTTCCTGATAAAGAGATTTAACTGATATTTGGTGTCGTTATCGTCTCATCTTCTTCTTATATAAGTACCAAAAATTCACAACTTTCAACCTAATTTAATAATGGAGGACATAACTTCATTTTATCTTGAAAACAACATGGGGCCCTTATAAAGAGAACAGGTGCTATTAACTGAATGACCCCCCCCTCTCCTTGCTTGACCAATGGTTACAAAAAATCAAACATTATGTACACAATGGAACAAATGACGGCCAGCTACAACTGAGACTGCCTGGTTTCATAAGACATTTGTTTTCTATAGAACCCCTTGAAGTCATGGAGTCTGTGGACAGTGTCAGCTTCACACCAAAAACTTTAAGTATTAGAAAAAAATAGTGTTTAAGACTGGCATCTATTATTATGAGTTGCAGCTACGTTGTTCAATATTATTCCTGCAGATGTGGCTAATAACAAAAAAACACCCTGAGCTGTCACATGTGGTTAACTGTACATTTTGTCTTGTCTGAGGCATTAATTGAACATCTTTGTATTTCTCCTATAGACACAGTGTGGATTATTGATGACTTGTCCGTCGAGGTGCCCAGAGAGCTGCAGAGACAGAGGAAGAAACCTGAGCCTCAACAACATCTGTATGTGTTGGTTCTTCTGGGGTGGACTTCAGTTGCTTCCCTTCTTCAATAACTAACTAATAATAAATGATTTGGTTACTTGTGTGTTTTTGAAATGTTTCCTAGTTTAGTCTTTAGTGTTTCCTGTATTATGTTGTAAAGTTTCTGTGTTCTCGTGTGTATTGTGAATTATTATTGTATCTCCCTGATTTATTATTTGAGTTCTGTGTGTCTTCAATGTTTCATGATTTATTTTGTATTGTCCTCAGTGTTTCTTGTCTTGTATTTTCTCCCTGCCCCTGTGTGTTTCCCTCCAGCCTTGATTGCCCTGATTGTCCTCACCTGTGTCTTGTTGGTCTCACCTGTGTTTGATTACCCCTGTCTATTTAGTCTTAGTGTTCCTTCACTCTTGTTGTCAGTTCATTGTAGTTTTGTCGGTCTATGTCAGAGTTTCCCCGTGTTAGTGATTGCATGTCAGTCTTACTGATGATTCCTCGTGGCTCCCTATTTTGGATCTTTGTGGATTTTTTGTTGAACATTTTGAAAGTGAGTTTTTGTTGGCTTTTTCCTTTTTGTTTCAATAAATATTTTTGTTAGATCTGCATCTGGGTCCTCCTCTTAGTTTTTTCCCGTTCATGACAGAATGAACTGACCACACAACGTGGATCCAGCAGAGGATTTAAATAAAATGGACAGTTTTTCAAAAGTACATTATTTTCAATTTTTTTTTTCGTTTGGCCAGGAGCACTGCTAGGATAAAGCAGTCTTTTTGGCTCATGTGGATGAAAGACACCAACTCCCAGAATGCACCGCAGACCACTCCCACTGATCTAGGGTGCTCTATTAACAGACAGTTACTACAACACATACGGCCGTTTCCTCAACTGATTCTGAGATTTCTTCCAGAAGGAACTGGCATCTTGGAAATTCCTGTCAGCAAACAGACTCTATGTCTGTGTCCATAGGAAAACAATGAGAGTAGTCTCCTTGGACTGACAGCCGCCTGGCCATTTTTCCTGGGACTCGTGGAGGCTAGACAAGTCTGGAAGACTGGAAACCACGGAACCCATCGCCCTCTCCTTTCTCCACTGCCCAGCACCTCAGAGTATCTGCATCAGCCTAGGGTTCAGCAACCCTGTGCCTCAGAGCCACAGCCTCCCTGTGTTCCAGCAGATCGCCGTCTGCCCCCTGTTCCTGTTCCAGCAGAGCGCTGTCCACCCCCTGTTCCAGTTCCAGAACAGCGCCGTCTGCCAACAGTTCCGGCGGAACGCCGTCTGCCCCCTTTGCGTGCTGAGCTCCGTCAGCACCATGTGCCTGATGAGAGACTCCAGGGGCCTGTTTCCGAGTGGGATGTTCATCCTGGCTCCCTCTCGGTGGTCTTGCCGCCTCCTGTGTCTCCGTGGGAGATTCTGCCCACTCCTGCGCCCTCGTCTGAGGTCCTGTCAACTGCTTCGTCTGAGGTCCTGCAGAATCCGGCGCCCTCGTCGGAGATCTTGCTCCTGACTCCTGCACCCTCATTGAAGGTCCTGCTGACTCCGCCTACTCCTGTGTTTCCTTGGGAGACCTGGCCTGTCACTGGGCCCGTCTCGACGTCTGGTCGGCCTCCCGACCGCTCTCGTGATCTGCTCTCAGTGTTCGCTAGGCCTCCTGGCCGCCCACCAGTACTGTTCCCCGTGTTTAGCCGTCCTTCTGAACTGTCCTGGCTATGTGCCCTGCCTCCAGGCCATCCGCCTGAAGGTCCGGAGAAACACAGGAGCACAAGCACATCAATTCAGCGTGGCTGCATATTACGTGGCGGCATCAAAGACCCCTATGCTGCCCCAAAAGTACCTGTGTGAGACTTATTCAACTTTAACCACATATAAAAACCTACTCAAATACTACAGGTGCCTATGTACAAGACTGTCTATAGCTTTTACGTCCCTGGTACCAGCAGAGAAGTAACAGACAACCAAAGAAACTGACACAGCCAACGAATCGTTGCAATCAATAAGAAAAGGTTTATTTTACAACAGTAGCTCAGTCTGTAGGGACTCGGGTTGGGAACCGGAGGATCGCCGGTTCAAGTCCCGGTGCGGACCAAATATGGTCTGGTAGCTGGAGAGGTACCAGATCACTTCCTGAGCACTGCCGAGGTGCCCTTGAGCAAGGCACCAAACCCCCTCCCCACCACCAGCTCAGGAGCTCCCGCTGTGGGCCGCTCCGTTACTCTGACATCTCTCCATTAGTGCATGTCCATAGGATCCTGTTTGTGCATGTGTGTGTATATTTCAGCCTGTGTGTGTGTGTTCATGACTTATCGAGTGTAAAAACTGAAATTTCCCCTTGCGGGGATCAATAAAAGTAAATCTTAGGTGGGGGTGAGGATTGGACAAAGTGGTTGTGCCAAATAAATAAACTCAACAAAACAAAACCGGACCTAACTAGTCTCTAATCTCATGAAAAAGAAATCCGAACACAAACCTAACTTCCTTCTCTAAAAATATTCAAAGAGAAAACTACATGGGTGGCACAAACCAGACTTACCTAGTGTTTCTAGCAAAGTCAACTATGGATGTGCAGCAAATGTAGGGGAACCCCAATTTATCTAGTCCAACCTCACCACAAACCTTTTAACACAATGATCCACAGCAAGACTGACAGAGAGCTCCCACTGCAGAGCTGGTGTGTTTTTATATGGAGCCTCTCAGCTGCTGCTCATCCAGTGGCAGGTGATGTTCATTGGGTGATTACCGACAGGGGAACAAATCAAAAAGGGAGTGAGGTCTCAGGCTGCCGGCCATGTAACAATAGCATAATGATTGAACAAGTTAATATACAAATATCAAAAATAAACATGAGAATGGGGGCTGCCAGTGTCCATAAACATGCTTGACATTACTACGGCCTCCACACATGACACTTAGAAAAAATAAACTAATTAACACAGCTACTTCTGCTAGTTCTCAAATGTTAAGAAGGTATCGGCTTTTCTTATTGCAAACAGTTTCTGCTTGTGTTGCAGTTCTTCCTCCCTCACTATACACATAATCATGCCTGACTCTTTTTTTTTCTCACTTCCTTAGATGAGGTGTGTTATATTATCAGTGACCAAGTGTGTGCCATCACTTATCTGAATCACTTTAGACAGTTCGGCTGCAGAGAAACATCAGACATTGGTGCTGGGACTTCATTCAGGTGAGATCTGGTAACTTTAAAATGTCAGTGTTGTGGTCTTATTACAAATACAATTGAAAAGGAAGTGCAAACAGTCCTGAGAATAAATATGGACCTGATGATATATCTTTTTTTGTTTGGTGGGGCTGGTTACTCTGTTATTTCTTAAAATCACAAGTATGTGTTTGAGTAAAAAAAAGACCAAAGAAATGTGTTTGAAACAAATCTCATTGGTCTGGTCTCGAACTCGTTAATTTATTTTTTTTAACGTGGCCCTTATCATCCATCGTATATTAACAAATTCAAATGATTAATATTTTTCTCTTATATAATCACACATTGTTTCCTTTCCTCCAAACCAACATAACCCACTGAGATGTATTTCTAGAAATGTTTTAATTTTCCAGGAAATGACAACAGCTGAGGTGTGAAGAAGAGTTTTGTGGTTATCTTTGAAACTCTCCCTGCGAGTTAGAGTTGAATGATCTAATGACATCGATGAATCAGATGCAGAATCAGGGCAGTGGAGGATTATTCAAGACCCTTTTATTTACTTTAATTAGCAGATTGTGATATTTGAAATGTCTGAAAAAACACTGTTGAGAGACGCTATGTTTGATTGGCTATGCTTGTTGCTTAACTGAAGGTAACACTGTGTTTGGCTGAAATTCAAAATATAAACATTAAAACATTTCATCAACTGAGAATATCTGAAATAATAAACAACTTTAACTTTGACTCAATGTGACTGAACTTGTATTTGACTTGAGGAAATCAAAGATCTGGTGCTTTCCTGAGGTTCGATTCATATCTGTGAAAATGATCTTGACTCAAGTAAAGTCTCCATGATGAAAGCCCCATGTTAAACGTATTCAGCAGTCCTGACCAATGAATCATCCTCTTAGATGTCACACTGCCTGTATACAAATCAAAAGGGATCATTTAAAACATAGAAATTAATATAAAAAACAATCATCAGCTTTTACACTTGCAGAAAAAACACATGGTTAATGTCTCCCTGTTTAATTTTTTTATTAGTGCTGATCATTGCTTCATTTATGTCACCGTGCAACACATTTCTTAAAAACTCCCTATGTCTTGATCTCTTTACCTCTAGGTTTCAATCTGAAGAATGACAGAAAACTACATTAACGTCACCGAATGGAATGGCAGCTATGAATACATCGACTATGAGATTTGACTTCTCTGACTATGAGTATTACGGCGATGAGTATTACGAAAAATTAAATTTCGTAATGCATGTGGTAACATGCATCATCATTAGTATCGGACTTCCTCTGACGCTCATGGTCATCTATGCTCTTTGCTTTCTGGTATGTACATTACATGACTTTATTAATTTACTGTCTGTGCCAAGTGTTTGTGGAACAGTCTCAGGATCAGAATCACATCAACAATCATATTTTGAGAGGTAGACAGTTCTTACTGTGTTAAAACAGTGTGCATATATTGATGCCACATGAGGAGGATGAGCTCAAAGTCCAGGAGGTGTTCACTGAGCCAGGTTTCAGTGAAACACAGGGCAGTGGATCTGCTAAAGTCCGTATTTGTGCTGTCAGGAGCAGCAGCTCGTCCATCTTGTGTGCTACATAAGTAGATGTTTGCCAGGTAAATAGACTAGAGAGCAGAGCACAGTCTGAAGTCTCTGCTGCCTCACAGTTTAATTGCTCCATCAGCGGCGTCTTCAGCAAATCCCCTAGAGATCTGTTGCCCCTCCATATGGATCAGGCTCAGGGGCAAGGATTCAGTTGAATTGGAGGGTGTGTCTTGTACAATTAATTTAGAAATGATTTAATAGATAATTGGTATTACATCGTGTTGCTTTAACTTTTAAAAAATGGAGATTAGTTTTGCAGTTGCTCTTAAACTTGTTAATTATTTTGCCCACGTTTTTTGAAGAAAAAAATATCAAGGAAATAGAAACATTGTATAAATATTTGTGTTCCTTTTCCTTAAACGATATCAATTGATCAACTTTGTTCTGTGGAATTACTCATTAGCTACTGTGTGCAGCGGCCATAAAATACAGTACAAACATTCATGCTGGGCAGAGGCTGAATCTAATAACTTTTGTGATCCCATATTTTTTAGAATTGGCCTCATCATCAGGTCAAATTGTCCAAATTGATTTATGACTGACAACCAGTGAAACTAATGCTATTATTATAAACTCCAGCTGTTCTTTGTATTTAATGCTACTACAAGAATAAAGCAGATTTTTGTCTGCTTACATGCTAAAATGAACTGACCTAATAGCAAACAGTCGGCCAACCTTCATCACAATCTTTTTTATAGCACATGAAGATCACATTAGTGTTGTTTGTCATTTAAAGATTATTTTTGGGATTTTCATGCCTTTATCTTTTAGAGATAAGACAGTGGACAGAGTCATCAGGGAGAGAGAGAGAGTGGGGAACCACATGATGGGAAGCAGCCACAAGTCGGATTCAAACCCGTGCTGCCCGCCTGGAGGATGACAGCCTCTGTTCATTGGGTGCACGCACTGACCACTTTACTACGTGCGCCCCTGGATTTTGAACTTTTATCATAATTGAATGTTGTCACCAGAAAAGAGATTTTTTAAAAGTATAGCTGCATGTCTGCAGATATACCAGTGAGTCAACTACGATGAGAGATGGATGAAAAATACATATATGTCTCTTACTGCAACAGCTGGGCAGAAGAAGGATGAGAACATGTTTACAACTGATTGTCTTCTTCTTATGTTTTTCTGCAGGTAAGAAAGGATCATGTGGCTCCAATCTACGTCATCAACCTTCTCATTACTGACGTCATTCAGTTCTGCTGCCTGCTCATTCAGGAGATAAAACAGAATCATGTCATTGTGTATTATATTTACATTAGTGGCCTAATGACCAGTGTTTGCTTTATGGTGTGTGTCTCACTGGAAAGATAACTATACGTCCTGTAGCTACATCTGTTTCTGACCACCCACTGTGGTACCACTTCAAACGAACCATCAAGATCTCTGTGGTGGTCAGTGTCGTGGCCTGGCTCTTTCCTCATGTCATTTTCCTCATTCTGTTTCTCTTCACTGTGTTTCTCTGGGTTCCTATTGAAGTGATATACAGCGTCTTCATCATTTTCTTCATCATTCCCTTCCTACTGTTCATATTATTCCTGGTTGGGACCCTCAGAGCCCTCTCTGCTTCTGTCTCCGTCCCCTTTGAAGAAAAACGTCAAAATGTTGTAATTTTGGTCCTGGTGCTGCTCATTTACACGCTGCTGTTCCTGCCCAGCATAATTTTAACTCTTCTCATTAACATGAACAAATCACACCACACTCTGAATGTCTTATCTATCATGTTTTTTAGGCTGAGTCCTCTTGCAGACTTAATTCTGTATGTTTTCTTTAGAAAAGAGTCCATTGGAAAGCTTTGTACCGCTGTGAACTGGTACAGAGTTGTCAACGCTGACACCAACATATAGACAGTATGAATGTGGACAACATTTTGACATTGAGCTCCATGGAGGAAGAAAGAATGAGGAGAAAACAGACCAAAATGTTCTCTCAGTTTAGAACAAATGTATTTCTTACCAAACTGTATTTCTTTAGCTATGTTGTTCTTCTTGACAGTTAAATACACTACTCTTCTTAACTTTTTAATCTTCTGATCAATAAAAGCTTTACTTGTGCAGTTCAAGTGGTTGACGTGTCAGCTTTTAGGATGTGAGAGAATGTCCTTTTCATTGTAAATTTGACAAAATTAAATATTATATCACAGTCTCGCTCATACATTTTAATAATACTATGACATTCAATAAATACAAATCTGTTTCAAGACAAGAACAGGAAGTTATTGACTTATTAAAATCTACCTTTTATAAACTTTGACTACGCCTAGTTAAGATCCAACAACAACGCTAAATGTCAAGAATATTTCTCATGTCAGACTTTTTATTTCAACAACTTGACTTCTGACAAGCTTTTTGGATAACTCAAAGATATCCCCACAGTGACATTAAGAATGACGGTAACACTTTACAATAAGGGAACATGAATTAACATTAGTTAAGGCATTATTAAGCCTTAACTAATGGTTACTAACAGTTAACTAATGTGTCAAGTAATCATTTATTAAGGGTGTTCATGTTAACTACGGTATTAATTAATACATTATTTAATCCTTATTAAGGTTGCTATTAACATTAGTTAATGCAGTAATAAGCCTTAATTAACAGTAAATTCATACAATAATGAACATTAAGAAACCCTTAACAGATGTCTCTTGTTAACATTAATTAAGGGTTTACATGTTAGTTAAGCTTATTAACTAATATTACTAAATGGTTGATAAAGATGTTCATTTAGATACATGTGTTGAGGTTCACAACTGACTTAGTTGTCATTAAGACAAAACTGTTTTTATTAATCTTTATTAAAGGTTAAAGACTGTTCACTTACTTGTCTATCCTCCAACTGGTAACTTATTTTGGGTAAAGGTTGAGATCAGTGGACCACACCATGGTCTTCATGTAGACGTTAGATTGTTCCTTTATCTTCATGGAGACGTTAGATTGTTCCTTTATCTTCATGTAGACGTTAGATTGTTCCTTTATCTTCATGTAGACGTTCTTAACTTACAAACTAACCTATCATTATTGTTGATGTTGAATAAGCATTACTTAACCATAATTAACCATTTATTAATGCTCTGAATACGCCTTACTTAACCATAATTAACCATTTATTAATGCTCTGAATACGCATTACTTAACCATAATTAACCATTTATTAATGTTCTGAATAAGCATTACTTAACCATAATTAACAATTTAGTAATGCTCTGAATAAGCCTTGTAAATTTGAATCAATCACAGAGCTATTAAACTTCAGGGAAACATTATTATTTACATTATTTACATTACATATTCAAAATTTAAAAATATAGCGACTTTTTACTTCATGCTCAACATCCTTTATTTAGAAAATGTAAGAATTTTAGCATTCTTTGAAAGGAATAGCAAAAAGGAGATTTAACAATTTCACTGTGTTTCTCACAGACGTGCCCCTTGCATCTTATTTTGAAAACAACATTTTCAACTAAAAGTAAAGAGTCTCCAAGAGGAGTTAACCGGCAGAGCAGCGAGCAGCACCTGAGCAGGGCAGCGAGCAGCACCTGAGCAGAGCAGCGAGCAGCACCTGAGCAGAGCAGTGTACTACGGTGAGCGTATTGCATAATTGCTTGTTCTGTTCTCCTCTGCACTGTGTTACTGTGTACCTACTCTTAGCTTAGCCTAGCAGTTAGCTTTACAATGGCTTCTTTTTCTGTCTCTCCCTCTCCTGCTCTCTCTTGCTCTACGTGTCAGATGTTAAGTTATTCCTCGTCCTCCTTTAGTGATAATGATACTTGTAAGAAATGTAGTTTATTTTTAGCTTTGGAGGCGAGGGTGTCTGAGTTAGAGAGACGGCTCCGCACCATTGAGTCGGAGTCATCGTATGCAGCAGTAGTTAGCCAGCCACCTGTAGCCGGTGCGGGCCGACATAAATTGGCTTCCCCCCCGGTAACTCCCGAGCAGCCGGGAGGCAGTGGCTGGGTTACTGTCCGAGGGAAGCATAGTCGAAAATCGAAGCACACGGTTCCCCACCAACCACTTCACGTTTCAAACAAATTTTCCCCACTCAGCGACACACCCGCTGAGAATAAAACTCTGATTATTGGAGACTCCATAGTCCGAAACGTGAAGATAGCGAAGTCAGCGGGCATAGTTAGGTGTATACCCGGGGCCAGAGCGGGCGACATCGCATCTCATTTAAAGTTGCTGACAAAGACTAAAGGTAGATTTGATACAATCGTAATTCATGTCGGCACAAATGACTCCCGACTACGCCAGTCGGAAGTCACTAAGGTTAATGTGGAGTCGGTGTGTACTTTTGCTAAGACGATGTCGGACTCCGTAGTGTTCTCTGGACCCCTCCCAAATCAGACCAGTGATGACATGTATAGCCGCATGTCATCACTCAACCGCTGGCTGTCGAGGTGGTGTCCAGCACACGATGTGGGCTTCATAGATAACTGGCAGTCTTTTTGGGGAAAACCTGGTCTGCTAGCTAGAGACGGCATCCATCCCACTTTGGACGGTGCAGCTCTATTATCTAGAAACATAGCAGAGGTTATTAGTCCAAAACCCTGACAACAACACAGAGTTCAGACCAGGAAGCAGAGCTGCAGTCTTACACACTTCTCTGCGCCTCCCTTAGATCTGTCTCCCAGTCACTATAGCTGTAATTCTGAATCGAACTGTAGTTATACTATAGGTACTGTGTCTGTCCCCCGGCCCAGACCCGTTTTTATAAATCATCCAAACGGCGTGAATCATCAGAATCTGATTAGAATCAAAACTACGAATACGATTTTGCTACAAGATCGGAGGATTCACTGCGGACTTTTGAACATTAGGTCCTTAGCATCCAAGTCTCTTTTAGTGAATGATCTGATATCAGATCAGCACATTGATTTACTTTTTTTGACTGAAACCTGGCTGTGTCGAGATGAATATGTTAGTCTGAATGAATCCACTCCTCCCAGTCATTTTAATACTCATATACCTCGAGACACCGGACGAGGTGGTGGAGTAGCAGCTATTTTTAATTCCAGTCTTTTAGTTAACCCTCGACCAAAGCTGAATTTTTCTTCTTTTGAAAGCCTTGTTCTTAGTCTTCCACATCCAGTCTCAAGAACCTTTCAGCCAGTTCTAGTTGCTGTAGTTTACCGCCCTCCTGGCCCATATTCTGAGTTTTTATCTGAGTTTGCAGAATTTTTATCAGATTTAGTCCTTAGCAGTGATAGAATAATTGTTGTAGGTGACTTCAATATCCATGTGGATGTTGAAAATGATAGCCTGAGCACAGCTTTCATGTCACTATTAGACTCTATTGGTTTCACCCAGGGTGTAAACGAACCTACTCATCATTTTAACCACACCCTGGATCTTGTTTTAGCTTATGGAATTGAAATCCATAACCTTACAGTTTTCCTAGAAAATCCTCTGCTATCAGACCATTTTTTTTATTACATTTGATTTTGTCCTACTAGAATTACCTCTGCCTGGAAGAGGTGTGCTTTCTAGAAGTTTGTCGGATAGTGCTGTGGCTAGATTTAAGGAAGCTATTTCAGCTGTTTTTGATTCAGTACCGTGTTTCAACCCAGTTGGAAACTCTTACGATAGCTTTAGTCCCTCTCAGCTAGATCAGTTTGTTGATAGTGCAGTGGATTCGCTGAGAGTTACTCTGGATTCGATTGCTCCCCTGAAACAGAAGGTTGTCAAGCGGCGGAGAGTGGCTCCATGGTTCAACTCAGAAACCCGTACTCTGAAACAATCATCACGGAATTTTGAAAGAATATGGCGTTCGACCAAAACGGTAGAATCTCGTTTTTTCTGGCAGGATAGTCATAGAAGATATATGAAGGCTCTACGTCACGCCCGAGCTGCCTACTACTCCTCTCTAATCGAGGAAAACAAAGGCAATCCTAGATACCTTTTCAGCACTGTAGCCAGGCTGACAGAGAGTCATGGCTCCATTGAGCCTTGTATTCCTCTAGCCCTCAGCAGTAATGATTTCCTTAGCTTTTTCAACAACAAAGTTCTAGACATCAGAGACAAAATTGGTAACCTCCTGCCCTTACCTGGTGCAGATACGTCTGATACGGCAGAGACAGTTCCAGGACCAGATATTAGTCTCGACTGTTTTTCTCCAATCAACCTTTCAGAGTTATATTCCATTATTTCTGCATCGAAACCGTCAACCTGTCTTTTAGACCCAATCCCAACCAAGCTGTTTAAGGAAGTCTTTCCCTTAGTTAGCAACTCCATATTAGATATGATCAATATGTCTTTACTGGCAGGCTATGTACCACAGACATTTAAAGTAGCGGTAATCAAACCTCTACTTAAAAAGCCTACTCTGGACTCAGGAACTCTGGCTAACTACAGACCTATATCCAACCTTCCTTTTATCTCGAAGATCCTGGAGAAGGTGGTAGCTAAACAGCTGTGTGACTTTCTCCATGACAACAGTTTATTTGAAGAGTTCCAGTCAGGATTTAGAGTCCACCATAGCACTGAGACTGCACTAGTTAGAGTTACAAACGATCTACTTCTAGCCTCAGACAGGGGACTTCTGTCTGTGCTCGTCTTGTTAGATCTTAGTGCTGCTTTTGACACCATTGACCATCGGATCCTGTTGTACAGACTGGAGCATTTGCTTGGAATTACAGGGACTGCTTTAAGTTGGTTTGAATCCTACTTATCAGACCGATCTCAGTTTGTACATGTTAATGATGAGTCCTCTATGCACACTAAAGTTTGCCATGGAGTCCCACAAGGTTCAGTGCTTGGACCAATTCTTTTTACATTATATATGCTTCCTCTGGGAAATATTATGAGGAAACACTCCATACAGTTTCATTGTTATGCAGATGATACTCAGCTTTATGTATCAATGAAGCCCGATGGTACCAGTCAGTTATGTCAGCTAGAAACATGCCTTAAGGACGTTAGGACCTGGATGACCAGAAATGTTTTGCTACTTAACTCAGACAAGACTGAAGTTATTGTGCTAGGCCCTAAGAACCTCAGAGAGACTTTTTCTAGTGATTTGACTGTCCTTAATGACATCAGCCTGGCATCTAGCACCACTGTTAGGAATCTAGGAGTTCTTTTTGATCAAGATATGTCTTTTAGCTCTCACATCAGTCAAGTTTCAAGAACAGCCTACTTTCACCTTCGTAATATATCCAAGATCAGGAATATCCTGTCGCAAAGTGATGCAGAAAAACTAGTTCATGCATTTGTTACCTCCAGACTGGATTATTGTAACTCTCTTTTGTCAGGGTGCTCTGGCAAATCTCTAAAGACTCTTCAACGGGTCCAGAATGCTGCAGCTCGTGTACTGACCAGAACCAGGAAATGGGACCACATTACTCCTGTCCTGGCTTCTCTGCACTGGCTCCCTATACAGTCTAGAATAGAATTCAAGATCCTTCTTCTCACCTACAAAGCTCTAAATGGCCAGGCACCATCTTATCTTAAGGAGCTACTAGTGCCGTACTGTCCCTTGAGAGCATTGCGGTCCCGGAGTGCAGGCCTGCTGGTGGTACCTACAGTCTCCAAGTGTACTATGGGGGGTAAAGCCTTCAGTTATCGGGCTCCTCTCCTCTGGAACCGCCTTCCAGCCGGGGTCCGGGAGGCAGACACAGTCTGTATTTTTAAGATTAGGCTTAAAACTTTCCTTTTTGATAAATCTTATAGTTAGGGCTGGTGCTGGTGTAGACCAGCTCTTAGTTATGCTGCTATAGGCTTAGACTACCGGGGGAACTGGCACCTTGAGCTCCTCTCTCTCTCTCTCTCTCTCTCTCTCTGCATATACAGTACATCTATTACTGCATGTATCTATCTATAAATCTCAGTCACTAACCACCTACTTTCCTGGGAGCTCTTGAGCTCTCCTAGGCTCCTCAAGATCGTCGGTTGACGGCTTGCCAGAACAACCCCCACCCCACCACTACCCCCTCCCCACCGGATCGTGGGTTGGCGGCCTGCCAGAACAACCCCCCACACCCCCTCCCCTCCCCACCGGATTGCTGATGGACGGTCTACCTCCCCCCACCCCCTTGCTCTCTATCCCTCTTCCTGCATCTTATCCCATCTCTCCCCCTATCCCTTTCCAAGCCCGGCGCAGTCTAGGCCTGTGAAGACTGTTTCGTCATGAGCCGGGGATCCGGCCGAAGATTTCTGCCTTTTAATAAGGCAGTTTTTTCTTACCACTGTAACTTTTGCTGCTTTGCTAAAGTGCTCATGATGGATAGGCCGGATCTTTGTAACATAGCAATAAGTAAGGTCTTTTACCTGCTTTTTGTAACATAACAATGAGTAAGGTCTTTTTACCTGCTCTTTTGTAATGTTAACAGACAATGAGTAAGGTATTTTACCTGCTTCTTGTAAAGTGCCTCGAGATAACACTTGTTATGAGTTGACGCTATACAAATAAAAGTTGATTGATTGATTGATTGATTGATATAGAACATGTTTTTGAATGATCTCTAAGATTAAGGACTAATTCACGTTGTGAAAACGTGTTTTAGCCAATCAGAGCACAGTCCCACTATCCAATCACAGTACATGGCGGAAACACTTGGGAAAAATTGCACGGTTACAACGGTAATATTTACAGTCTATGGGTTACATGCATTCATGTAACACCGACTCTACCCATGTCTATGTACTGTACCAGAAAGCTATCACTCCCAACATGTGGCAAAATGGAGCCAAGACCTCAAAAATTCCAATTCAAACGCAGCAGACCATGAAGATGAAAAATGTCCACAGATAGATCTGCAGGAGAACAGGGTAAGTTTAGTTTCCTAACATTATCTAACTGGCTATCTTAATGGAAATTCATTATAGATATAACCATGCCCACCAGCTGGCTTCTGTTAGCATGCTTTATCATAACGTGTCATTATAGGTGGTAAGTAAAGTTTAATGCATTTCCATTCGTTTAAAATAATTATCTATGCAGCATCATAAGTTTGTGTGAACCCCACACACACACACACACACACACACACACACACACACACACACACACACACATTAACACACACGCACACACGCACAGGCATGCGTGTGTGTGTTTATTTCATGTGTCCTGCTCTCAGGGCTTTAAAAGGAAAGCTGTCTGGGAGCAGCCCGGTTACACCTCCAGGCTCGGCACAACAAGGCAGCGCTGCGTGTTTGATCTGTGTGTCTGAGATCAGTTTATCACAACATCTCCTCCCCTCCCTCTCTCCCCTCTCTCTCTCCCCCTGCAGGCTTCACCCACTCCACAACACACTGCATGATGAGCGACTCAAACAGCTACAGATGCTGCTCTAAAAGGGGGTTGTTTGTGGCACCATGACCATGCTTGATGTTTGGTTCAACATTTTGAGAGAGAAGATGATAAAGACGAGAAGCCGGGTGAAAACAGATGTCTCACTCAGCCCAAAAGAACAAACCAACAATGACACTTTAGGAGGAGTCACGCAGACGGATTATTTCAATGCAAACATCAGTTTATCCCACCAACACCACAAAACCAACAGTAAATAATCAGACGTTCACTTTGACAACAAGACATCAGGAATGTGCACTATCAGCCAGGACAGCTGCTGTTATTTACCAATCAGTGATTCCATCACAGTCTCCCTCCAAACACACAGATCTGACCCACAGAAAGGATCATCAGTGAGCATGAAGCTTCTTCTCTTTGCTTTAAAGGTCACATATGATGTAAAACACACCTCACCATGTTTCATCTATTTCTTAAACACTAACATGTGTCTCTAGTCTGTCTACAAACCCCCCAACTATAAGAAAATTCCATCCTCTCTGTCTTCTGTCTGCTCCACTTTTCAGAAAATGTGTGCTCAAACAGGCCGTTTGGCGATTTTCCCTTCATGACATCACAAAGGGCAGTAGCCCCTCCCCCAGGTGGGTGACACTCCCACAGCTAGGTGTTTGTTCTGCCCTCTGAGTCTGCCTTCTCACCGTAAACAATAGGACATGGAGCGAGAAAGCACCGAGTACACCCAAGCCCTTCCAGAGAGGGGGCGTGGTCAGACACAGCTCATTTACACATTTAAAGCTACAGACACATACATACAGACTTATTTAAACTAGTTGAAGAGGAGGAGAATATGTGACCTTTAAACCTGGCATGGTGCACATTCTCTGATAGAATAAAAGGACTTGAACTCTCGTTGACATGAAACTGAGACCGTTCACATCATGTCTCATCACGTCGTGAGGTCATTGAGTCGACTGGAAAACATTTTAATGTAACTCCTCATTGCCCGGCCTCTTTCTCTTTGCAGTTACAGGATTGGTTTGATTATTAATATTTGTAACCCTCATTTAATCAGGAAGGAAACTCATTGAGATTAAAAATATCTTGCTCAGTGTCCTGTTGGAGATGAGCAACCGCACATATCAATACAAACGATTTATCATTAGACATTAAGAGACACAATTAACAGATTTAAACAGCAAATTTTTGTTAAGATGATCCACAAACACATCAGGGAGAACATCTGCAGCCTCCAAGTCATTGAACGTCCTCTTAAAATCGTCCAATGACAGCGGCTCGTTAACTTTCAGCTCTTTTTGTGATGCGTTCAGTTGTTGAGAGTCACGACTTTTTGTTTTCACATCAAACTCTCTCTTTGTAAAACAGCTGATAAAAGTGTAATTTATCTAACGAGGGGGACGCAGCGTGCTTAACCGTGTGTCGGCGGCGTTGGCTCAGGGGCGGAGACACGTCCGCCTGCGTCTGGGTCTGTGCTGCACAGCGCTCGGGCTCAGCGGAGCTAACGCTGCGTCCAAATGTCAACGCGACACAAAAAGCTCGGGGCTGTTTGTGAGAACAAACACACGCCTCAGACGGAGCGAGGAGGAAGTCATCACCTCGCCTCTCCATGTGTCGGGTTCACGGTGCAAAGGATGCTGGGAGCCAGCTCTCATTAGCGTCCTGTGCCTTGTTGACAGCCTGAAGGCGTTGTGGCATGGCAGTGTGTTTACGTGTGTGTGTGTGTTTCCCTCCTCGTGATCAGAGCCACTTCTTCTCTCATTTTCATAAACAACATTTCCCATCCTGCCTCGCTGCGTCTCTGCGGCTCCTTCGTCTGTTTAACCTTTAACGCTAAACGTTCTGAAGTAACCCGAGCCAGGGACAGACCACAAGCATCGATGCTGCTGTGTGAGAGGAGGAGTAAGAACCAGAGGGAGGACCGACTTCTGTGGTGTAACGGTCGGAGCATGAATACGATGAAGTGTGTTTCTACCATCCTGTGGTTTCCAGTCTATTCAAACACAGAGTCACGGCGTGAGGATACAAGGACGGCGAGCAGACAGACAGAACAGAAAGCAGAGGAAGGACCCTAACCCAGATGAAACTAAAACTATTTGTGCACCACAATTCAAGCACAAAGTCGTATTCTGAGAAATGTTTGAGTGCTTCATCCAATCAGGAACATGGAGGTTTGTCCTTCACTCTGTCAGCAGTGTTTGTAACAAACCTGCAGGTGTTAATGTCTTCAGTCTTAACCCGTCCACTGACCGCTGACCAGGCTAAAGATGGCCGCCCAGGCAGAGGGTCAAACAATCAGGGTCATGTAATGGTGACAACAAGGTTAAACCAAGATTTAAAAAAAACGGCCAAACATGACATGAGGTGGTGCGCAGGCCGGTCAGCAGCACACCTTCCTGCCCCCTCACTCTGTAAAGCTGTGTTTCATCACTACTCTGCACTACTCTGACACACCTGTTTACAGCTGCCTTTAATGAAACTTTAAAAAACTTAGACTTTAATAAGATTTTAAACTTTTACTCTGCACTGTAATTATTTTTTTTTTTTTTAACTCTTTGAACTTCTTTACTTTTATTTATTATTTATTATTAATTTCATTTTAATTATTTTTATTTTAACATATTTTCAGATTGAATAATTTCAGTGATTTTTTAATTTTCTATTTTAATGTTTCTTTTCTTTCCTCTGTCATGATGCTTTTGATGTCTTGTGTGAGGCACTTTAAATTGCCATTTTGATGAAATGTGCTATATAAATGAACTTGCCTTGCCTTGCATGTTGCAGAAGTCTGCAGGATTTATTCAGCTAATAAATGACGCTGACACATTTCATAGCGCTCTGACCTTCGTCACAGTCTGACGGCTGTTCTCATGAAGAGCACTGAGGACAGCTCAGGTGAATCTGTCATTTCATCAGGTCCACGTGTTGGCTGTATCAGAATCTCCAGAGACCCGAGAGAGGGGGCTGCCATATCTGCCAAAAGGGGAAGAAAAACAAAAGTTTTCTGCAGAGACTGTAGATGCTGCAGACGAGGATGTAACTACTGATAAATGTGTCTGAATGGACGTTCTTTAATCTGAGACTCTTTTCACTGTTAGTGTCCTATCTGAAGCTCAGCACTTCACTGATAGAGGGGAGACGTACAGAACAACGACAGGCCTATGATTACATGACTTGTTTTAGTTCTGGGTGTCCACATGTCTCTAAAAAAGAACATTTAATCATTTTCATCATTAAGGATGTGCACACATACACAAATGATTATTGCAGATAAGAGGTGGTTGTGTGTGAGACCTGTGCTCATCTGGACGGTCACCATCTTTAAATCCACCAAACGTCTCGTTCTGAACTCACAGCATCTGCAGCGTCGCCTCAAACTGAACCTCACAGACGCTCATGTCACACACGACCATGAACAGTCTGATTCCTCCACAAACACCATGACTACTCCTATTCCTGTCTCCACCAGCCGTTCAATCTCCTCCACATCAGCAGCTCGGCTCCATCGGCAGGCCCTCTGCGTCACACCGCCGTATGCAGAGGAAGTTATATCTGAGTGTAATACTTCAACACCATCTAAACTGACCTGAGCACAGATTTAAAGACGCTCACAGCTCAGGATTTCATCATGCTGCTGTCACTGTGTGTGTGTGTGTGTGTGTGTGTGTGTGTGTGTGTGTGTGTGTGTGTGTGTGCGTGTGCGTGTGCGTGTGCGTGTGTAACAGGGAGCTGATGCAATGCAGTAAAACAAAGGAAAGTGAAGAAAGTGAGAAGCTGCTGAACTCTGCTGCTCGTTCTCAGCTGCAGCCTGCTGGCGTCCTGCAAGCTGTGGAGAGAGAGAGGAAAACACACACACACACACACACACACACGCACACACACACACACACACACACACACACACACACAGCGAGACTCTGTTTAATTACCCAGGAATCAAATGAACTGTGATAGCTGGCTGTGAGGAGTGACTGTGTATGAGTGTGTGTGCGTTTGTTATTAGAGAGCATGAGGAAGAGGTCGGTTATGGGGAAACAGAAGGAGAGCAGTGCAGTAATTCCTCTTTACATGAATTATTCATGTACATTTGTGTGTGTGTGTGTGTGTGTGTGCGCGCGTGTGTGTGTGTGTGTGTGTGTGGCTTTGGCTCCTATAAAACTACAACAATGGCAGTTTATTGAGTCGGCAGCCCTTCTATATCCGTCCATTAAACCAAATAAAGATGTTTTTAATGAGTTCACCAAAACCCTGGACGACTTCGGCCTGACGTCAAACATTGATTTCTGTTTTACTCCCAAAGCATTGTGGGAAAGAGCCTCCAGTTGGCGTCTGTTTGAGGCCGATGCAGCAGTTTGTAAAGAGAGGGAGAAACAACCTCCTTCATGTGATGTTTGTACATTTACATTAAAATTGCTTATTTTAAGTTACTCCCAGACAAACATCATCTCTGCTTCAGATCATCTTGGTCGTGTAATATAACTTTCTGTTGTGTGGGTGTAGCAGGCTTACAGGAAAATGTATGTGTGTGTGAATGAGAGCCTCTGTGTGCATGTCGACTGTGTTTGTGCCACCTCTGGAGTTTTATATGTTTTGTGTCGGACCCTCTCAACAAACCATCTTTACCTTAACTGATGTTTTTTTAAAAATCATTTTTAAGACCAGCCGTGAAAAGGATTAACGTTTAATTTGACCATCACTGTCCATATCAAGTCCTGCCCGCAGCAGTCTGGTTTTAGAGCCAATCATAGCACAGATTCAGCCATCACTTTGGTGACAAATGACATAAAACTAGCACTAGACAAGAGGCATCATTGTGCTGCTCTTTTTTTAGATCTGTCAAAAGCATTTTATACGGTCAATCACCACTTCTTTTAAAGAAATTAGCTGCTATTGGGTTGGATGAAAGTGCATGTGCCTGGTTTCAGGATTATTTGTCTAACAGGTGTCAGTGTGTTAAGTTAAGTCATGCTAAATGAGAAGGTTGTTTGGCCTTCTCTTGAAGAGAGGTGCAACAAACGTTTTTATTTTCAAGGCTTTTATTGGTTAAATTCTGCCTTACATCACAGTAAGGAGTGGAAATTGTGCACCTACATGACCCGTTCTTCTGAGTGGCTTGTTCTCAAACTCCCTCGAGCTTTCATTTTTCTTTTGATGCTCCAAACTCATGGAACACCCTCCAGAAAACTTTAAGAATTAGAGTTATTCCCTCTATTGGAGAGTTTAGGAATTTGATTTCGAGCCACATTGTTTCAAATTGTAACTGTTTTTAATTGATCTCAGTGCTTTTTGTGATCGATTTGAAGTGTTTGTTGTTGTTTTTGCTTGGAAATGAGGGAAGCCTCATAGTCGTTTCAAGAATAAATAAATAAAATAAAGGTATCAGTTACTGACCGTTACATGTGGGGTTCCACAGGGATCACTGCTTGGCCCTTAAGTGTTTATAATTACACTATTGATGTTGTCTTCATAAAGGAAAAACAATAAAACCAAAAAACATAGCCCCCCCATCCACCCCCCGAATATTACTGCCCAGCGTCTGCGAGGTCTGAGACCTTTAACAGCAAAATGTTTTATGAAATGACTTAAAACTCTTTTTACTGAACTAAATTATGTTTTTTGTATTTACAAACCAAGTCGACTGTGATGTGGTCGAGGACTCCACACGCTCTTCTAATCTCGCTGTCCTTTTAGTCTCTTGCGATAACACAACACTTGGTGAAGTGCTCAACTGGTGAATACAGTGGGACATAAAATGGTCTGATGGTAACAAGATGTCACTGAAAACCATGTTAATGATTTTTGGCGCCCGCTTCATAAATCAGGTTAAACTGAAGATAAAGTAGAACGAGTGAATGAATGTGTTTGATAATTGATGATAAACTTTGATGGAAGCTCTTATAGATCTCGTTAAAGTAAAATGTTGTCACACTAAGAATAACAATCCGAGCCTGTTAGGGACAAACACAACAACATGTGCACAGTTGCCTTTAACCATTGCAGCAATTATAACCTGTTTTAAGGTTGCAGAGTGAAGCAATCTGCTGGAGTAATCCCAACATGTGATTTATTTAGACCTCTGAGGTGTAAAATCAGTCCAGTTTGAATGTGAGAACGAGCAGCCAGGAGTGTCTCAGGGGGCACAGAGGTCCTTTCTGAGGTTCAAAGACTCAGCCTGTCACACTCACAACACGATTTAGATCATTCTCCACACATTCTTCAGACAGGCATGCACTGCCAACAGGCTCCACATCTATATATAACATCTCTCATCTCTCAGAGCCACAGGAGATCCTTCTGGAGGAGACAAACAGGAAGAAGTGAAATTTTCAATTAACCCACTTTGATCAGCCTCTTCAGTGTTTGTATTTGTGAGTGGGAGGAGACGAGGAGTTGTTCTGAGAGCTAACACTGCGTGTCTTTACTGATTCCGAGTCCTGTTATCATGCAGGTTCATCACACCCACCCCTCGTCACTGTGCTGGGATTAATGCACGGATTCCTTTCCACAGTCAGCCTACACGCTGGATTAAAACCAAAGCAAAGCCCATGCTGTTGCTCTCATCTCCTCCTCTCTTCATTTCCCCCGCTCTCATCCTGAAGCAGCCGTCTTCTCTCCTAAATGAGCCTCTTCAGGAGGATGAGCCCAGCTTAGAGCTGAAAATCTGCATTTTGGTGATTAAGGCCACTTGATGGATATCTCACAGGGTCGTCAGCTCGGCTGCACGGAGCCTCCAACCCTGAAATTATCATTGGTTTTGCATTTCTGCTCTAATCTGGATTCTGAGCGTCCTCGTGACCTTGTGACTGAAAAATAAAAGTGGAAGTGATCTCTCCTGTGGATCCTACAGGTCCCTGAGAGCGGCTCTTTGTCACTTTATAACCACACATGCTGCATGTGATCAGCACACATGCCCGTGTTTCTGTGTGTCAAACATGCTTTGCAGCTCCTGGTTAACAGTCCAATACAAGGTCTGATTTACTGAGGCCCTCTGTACTTACTGTGAGTGGAATCAATACTAAGCTCATCAGAGCTTCACGCAGAGGAAAGAGGCAGCACGACGCTGCGTCTTCACCATCAGCCATACTTACAGTAAGGCCAGAGGAGACGATTACCTACCTACTGACCTTAATCAACTTTAGAGCCATTAAGGCCGACTGGGCAGCAGACAGAACAAATGAAGGGTCATAAAGCAGCTCTTAAATAAGTGAGGTCAGGTGTAATACAGGAAGGATTCAGAGCTGATGAGATCTGTGAGGCTGCAGCTTCATACAGAGGCAAAGTGCTGCCAGAGACACGAAAACATGACCCATCACACTATATGAACAAAAAATAAATACGACTCCATGTTATCTCAATCATGTTTGCACACTGACTCCGAAACTTTCTTCTGTCATTATTTCTTTCGGAACAAGTTTGATTTTGTAAAGGATAATTGTGCAGCTCCTTTATCAACAGGTGAAACATTCCTCGCTCTTGTCTTGTTTTCATGTGGACGGAGCCCGTTGAGTTTTTTTTCAAGGAATGAAAGAACCGGAGAATCATCTTCACAGCTTGACTACTCTGCGTTATGAGTACGAGGCATTTTGTCTTTTTTTTTCAGATTACTGATCCAAAAAACGAACCCAAAAAAAAAACAGCTTCAGTGTGCAAAGGCCTTAAGTCTGTACATCATAAAATTGACTCAGTATGACTTCGATGTGGAGACGCTCTGGAGCTGTTACCATGACAACAAGTGTTTTTTTTGTCCTTTGAGTTGTCCTTTCTCACTCCATTCAGGGAGGAAGCTTTGTCTGAAACGGTGAAACTCAACTCACATGTTTAGAGTGTGTCGTCTTGATGAAGTGTCAAAAGTTTCCATGCATCTTTCTGTGGAGAGAACTGAGCTCCGTCAGTGTGAGAGTGCAGCTCTCACGTCGTCACATTGTCACATTGATGATGAAGAATCACTTACAAATCTGCAGAGCTTCAATAGATCTCTATGACTTCATATTTCATGCTATCATCTTAAACTGTTGGTCTCATTCTGACTCCGTATCTTTAACATCTCGTCTCCTGGATGAAAAATAATTATCTTGTTTTAGTTGCAAAGCCTCTTTTGTGTCCTGATGAGGCTTCCTTAGTTGAGACTCTGCAGCAGTGTAATTTTTAGACGTGTCATTATTATCCCTCGCCTTAAGAACGGAAAGGCTTTTAGTAAAGTGCATCTTCCTCCCACATGGTGAAGCCTTCAGGACTGATAGAGTCAGCCGTGCTAATGCTGTGCAGCAGCATGGGCAGCTGTTCTCACTTCAAACAAGCTCAAACACCATGTTATATGTATGATGCACGGCGGCTCCGCTCAGAGGCTTTCAGATTTATTATTAAGTGAATGAAGAGGTACCTGTGTGTATCAAAGCTTATTCAAATGTGCGCTGGTGTCAGCCAGCGTCTGTGTCTTAGCCCGCATTAATCCAAGTTTGATCTGCAGGGACTCGATTAGTGCAACAAGAAGCAAAGCAAACATGTGCCTGCACAGGAAGCAACGCTTTATTCACACAGTTATAGGTGTTCTACCTTACAGCTATACGATATCATCATACACATCAAGCTAATCCCTGTACGGAGGAAAGCCAAGCATTCACACATGTGCAGAACAAACAATACAGACAGATTATCCAAACTACTGCAGAGCGTGAACTTCAACAAGCAGCAGTCTGTGTGATCACGGTTACATCAGGTCAGACGAGAAAACTTCAGATATGAACTCAAAATTCCACTTCTGACACCTGTACCTGAACGTTTCCTTTCAGTCAAACTTTATATTCTTGTTTTTCCACCCTGTAACACAACCTGTATCGTGAGCGTCATTCTTCACATAGACCTCTAGAGGGCAGCAGAGAGCCCGTGTGGAGGATGTAAACTACAAACATGGAGGCACTCGAGGAAGTTACTGCAAGCTTATGGTGCGCTCCAATTGATCTCGAAAGTTGGAAATTCTGAGTTCTAAAACGCCATCGGCCACGCCCCCCTGGTGTCGGAATTCTGGCTTGAAAACTCGGAGGAACATCAGTAGCCCGGGTGAAAATCCAACATGGCTGCTAGGTCTATCAACAGCAAAGTTTAAGCTGCACTTAAAGCGTTTGTTAACTGAGTCCTCTTTAGTGTGATTAAATCAGTCACAAAGTTCTACCTGGAGACTCTACACTGCCCCCTGCTGTTCATGGTACTGATGCTAACTAACAGGTCATCTGAGGACTCCTGTGACCCGGCTGGGACTCCTGTGACCCGGCTGGGCTCTTGTTGTGTAAGTCTGAAGCTCTGAGGACTCCTGTGACCCGCCTCCCTCGTCACACGTGCGATGTAGCGTTTCTGTCAACACGGTTAAACTGAACGTCACTTGTGATCAGCGCGGCTCAGTAAACACTGTCTTTACAGACTCTCTGTGCACCTTTGGGCCTCCCCTCCCCTCCTCCTTCTCCACCTCCTCTTCCTCAGCACTCCCCACCTATCGTGAAGGCTCAGTGTCAGCCAATTAGGCTAGGCGGTGACACGACCCCCCCACCCTCTCACCCCTCCAGGCAGAAGAAACGAGGGCTCCTGGTTTCTTTGAGAGACGCCACAAAAGGCTGGCTCTGAAACACACGGCAGCTCAAAAGGATCACACTTCCATAATTGGCTGTCAGTGCTGACATTCAAAGACGGTTTTTATTCGGCGCCACAAACAATCGAGCATGAATAAAACATGCACACGCTTATTCATGTCAGGAGATAAACAAATCATTGCCTTTTGTAAATATTTCATCGCCCGTGTCTTCTTGCCACGTTGCTGTGTGGCCCTGAGCGGGTTCAAAGGGATCACAGGAGGAGGGGGGGTGGGGTGGGGGGACATCTTTGGGTGCTCTGGCGTTTTGTTAAACATTAATGGGGCCAAGGCGTTCGGAAGTGGCTTTAATCTTCTCTCCGCCTGAGCCGCTATCTCCTTCAGTCACCTCCTCTCTCCTCTCATCTTCCCTCTCCATCCTCGCCACTCACCTCCCCGCCTCCTCGTCTTCATCCCGTCTCCCTCCTCCTTTCATCTCCTCGCCCCGTCCTCCCCTCTTTAACCCCCCCTCTCGCTCCTCGATTGACGGATTGGCCGATCACCTCTCCGCGCTCGGCAGTACATCATCTCAGATCTGGGTTATTCAAATTAGGTTTAAACCTCTTTTTCCCGCCCCCCCCTCTCTCCAGTTTAGACCCATTAGTCATTTTTCTCTTCCTCGGAGAGAAGACGCCGGCGTCTCTCCAAAACCTCTTTATGGAGTTTTGATTGGATTCCACATAAAGACGGCCTCCGAAACCTTTAATTCTTAACATATGCATGTTGAATATGTGTTTATGAAGGCTGCTGGCTCATCTTGAAGCCGTGATTTGAGCTGCAGACTTACATGACTCTTACACAATTAGCATCATGCTAACAAGATGTAGGTGAAGGTCTGCGCTCGTCTTTCCTCTGCAGCGGATAATTACGTGAAGTTCAGTCGGAGGGCAGAAACAAAAGAGGAACTCTTTCTGTTGTCTGATTAATATGATGCATTCTGCAGAACAGATGATCCAGGGAGGGGAGCGTCGGACATTTAACGAGTTAAAGCACAAGATAAAGATTGTTAAAGAAACTGTTAAATACACGTTGTGTTTGTTTTATTTTCTGTCTTTATTGTAGAAACAGGGCAGTCGACAGAGACGGGAATAAGGAAGAGAGAGAGAGTGGGGATCAACATGCGGGAAAGGAGTCACAGGCTGGACCAGAACCCGGGCTGCCCGCCTGGAGGACCACAGCCTCCACACACGGGACACGTGCTCTAACCACTGCGCCACCAGCGCCCCAAGTTAAAGACTTTCTAATGTCGTCGTTTGATTTTATAAAAACTATAAAGGTTTATGTTTCGATTCTAAAGACGGTCGTTGAGTCAAACTCTGACGCAGTGTCCACCATCTTGGATTTCTGCAGCAACCTTTTTTAAGTCACATCTTTCCTCCTCAGGTGCATTGAAGTCAGTGTAGCATGAACATCCTGAAGCCACCTATAAAAACGCTGACTCAGCATTTTGTCAGTCACCTGTCAGGTAGAAGTGACAGCTCCGTCTTCCCTCTATCACACACTCTCTCTCTCTTCTCTTCTCTAATGTTGGCGACGGGACATTTCCGTTGGTTTGTTTTTTTATGAAGTGCAAAAGTACCAAGTGACAGTTCCTCTTGTGTCCACTTGAGACTTTCACATAAGAGCCGAGCCAAGCACAGTGCAAGGTCATGTGTGTTACGCTGAAGTTAAAAAAGAAAACAACTCGGTGCATCCAATTGGAGTGAAGATCAGATCCCAACAAATGATGTCCCTCTTTCCTGAGCTTTTGTTTACAGACCTACCGGGTCATTGGAGAGACTTGGCCCACCTTGTGTCCTATCTGAAAGGTCCTTTAAGCCTAAGCTCCTCCTCTCTGTCTGTAGAGTCAGCGTTCCCAACATGGCGACCTCCTTCACTGAACGTCATAACTCCTCTTCAGCGTCCAATGGGTGAGCTCACGGAGACCGCGTGCATGTTGGATACAGACTGAGGTCACAAAGAGGTTTGTGTGGTGGATTTTGATGGACCTCCTCTGACTCGGACTCATCGGTCTCGTGCACCATGCTGTGAGTGGAGCCATGGAGCTGTCAATCAAAAATGTGCTCGTCCAATCGTATTCTTCAGAGACGGTCTCGGCACCAAATGGATTTCTGCAATTTAATTTCTGTCAGGTGTTTGATGAGAACATGAACTTTAGATCTCATGTAGTTAATGATATACTAAATGTAATGTATATTGAAAGGATTCCTGCTGGTGTGAATTCTGGGCAGCTTCTCTGCATGGAGACGCGGCCGCTGTGAGACGGCGAGAAGAGAGGCGGGCCACCCAAACGTTTACACACATTTAAAGTTTGACCGGCCATGTTAAGCACTATTATGTCTTTTCCTCGTAACACGCTGACTGATGAATGTGAAGGTGTTTCCGGGGATAAGAGGCGTCCCCGCGGGCGGTGGCATCACGTCGATCCTTGGGCGCATTGTTTCCAGGGAGACAGGAGTCATCCATCTCGCACAGGATGAGCAGAGCTAAGCCTCGGCACGGTCACCAGGTAATGCTTTAACACCTGAGATTGGCTGCTCTTCCCTCTATTCAGCCGCTTCATCAGTGGCGTGTTCTAATTTCCTGTTCCTCCACACACTCTGTGAACGGATTAGTCTGCTCCCTCCCGGCAGCGCCCTCGAGCAGCGCCACATCACCACTCTGCTCCTCGTCTTCCCTCCTCTCTTAAAGCGTCGGGAAAATTGAGTTGCATATTTATTGGTGCAGAATTAGCATCACAAACACTCTTCCCTGGCTCTTTGTTATGCTTCCGGGGGAGGGGGGGGGGGGGGGGGGGGTGTAGATTAGGCTCCTGTTTTCTCGGAGGCTCACTCAAAGCGAGCTTTCTAGGCTTCCTCGTGCTTTAGAGCCGAGCTCGGGGCTTATGGAGACGCACTCTCTCGACTTGAAGTAAAGACGGCTCTGACTTAAAATAATGTTGTTCCTCTGCTGTCGCTGTTAACCACATCACCCCCCCCTCTCAGCCTCACTTTAACTTAAGTCTTATTATTCATCGTCTCCTTCCAGCCTCCTCCTCTCCTGTCTCATCCCTGCACACACACACACACACACACACACACACACACACACACACACACTGTCCACATGGGACTCCAGGTTAAAGATGATTTACATGAAGCTCCACTTGCTGAGACCTTTTTGTCAGAGGATTTACAGAAACGTGAGTTTATGAACTGTTGAACAAATGAGTCTGCTCCAGCATCGTGTTCATGTTGAACCTCATGTCGGTCCCGTCTCTGTGAACTTTACATCTCTCAGTGACCTCTGGAGGGAGTGAAATACAATACTCAGGTTCACCTGTCCTCAGTTTGACGCTGTCTTCTTACAGAAACCACATCAGACCTGTTCTAGAAGGACTCAGGACAAAACCAGAACAAATCCACCAGCTCACCAGGAATCTGTTTCAAGGCTGTGTGTGTGTGTGTGTGTGTGTGTGTGTGTGTGTGTGTGTGTGTGTGTGTGAGAGTATGTGTGTGTGTGTCTGTGGTAGATGAGGTGAGTCTGATGAAAACCACAGGAGGGAGAGCTTGCAGCCTATCCAGGCTAAACACTCCTGACTCCCCCCCCTCCCCCCTCACCTGTGTTTAATCGATGTGCCCGGGGCGTCCCAGGCTCTGTCTGTACCTCCATCCCTCCTCATCAGCCTGCAGTCATCCTCACAAACTGTCCCCGACCCTGATCCAGATCTTTCTTCACGCTCCATTTGTCTCTCTTCAGGTGGAGGACGACGCTGATCGGGAGCACGTGATTGGATGTTTCCTTGTGATTGTTTTTTTATCTCTTTTTTCTGAGATCTAAACAAATACAATTACACACATCATGTTTTACCAGAATAAATCATTATTACTAAATCATCTAAACAGTGGAAAGATAGCAACCTTTGAGTTTTGGTTTGAAGTGGTCAAGGGACAAAAAAATACATTTAAACAAATCAACCCAAACCGCCTGTTTTTATAAAAGTCTAACCTGCTCATCATGTGCTGCTCTCTGTGAACCAATCAGCAGTCATCTTATAACAGATCTGATTCAGGGACGGACGCGCATTTCTCCATGACTCCAGTGAAGGCAGTGGTTAGCATTAAAGGAGCACTATGTAGATTTGGTGTTGGAGTTTGAAAGTTGGAAAAGTGAAACAATTCTATGCTATATTTTCTGAAATAAAAACACAAACTTTATTCAAAGGAAAAAAATGGATCCCTGAACAATGTTTGTAGCTTAAAAGCTAACAGGAGAGTTACGGTCGTCTGAGGACAGTTTGTGTATAGAGTTATGAACATATACCACAGAATCTGTACACTTCTCCGACTATCACATTTCTCTTCCAAATTTCCACAGTGCACCTTTAAACAATGTCCTTGTTTCTTTGCAGCATTTGTTTGAATGAAGTCTGTCATGAAGGCCAGAGACGAACAGGAGACACTGAGAGAGACGAACAGCTGGACTCAGGGTCAACATGTTTTTAGATTTAATTTAAGAACAGACCTCTTCTGTAAGTGTATTTTCTCCGTCCAGTGGTGAGCAGAAGGTGAACAAACACCTGCCCACCTGCAGGGAGTGGAAGCACAGTCTTCATTGTGTGTATTTGCCTGCAGAGAATTTGCCTGGAAAACAAATGTGCATGATTATAAGACATGCAAACGATAAGAAGAACCGGCGGCAGTGAGCTGACCCCCGCTGAGCTAACCCTAATTCTGAGGATCTACACTTATTGTGTATTTAAAGGATCACGTTTCTCCACATGAGTCCTTAAACATAGATTCATTCAGATGTTGCCCCCTTTCAGCTGGGTCTGTCATATTCAGATCAGATGAACTTTGACTTTCACAACAGCAGCAACATTCAGTAAGAAATGTGAACTCTGGTAACGTGCACTCTGGTAACAACGTGCACTCTGATATCATGCACTCTGGTAACGTGCACTCTGGTAACGTGCACTCTGGTAACATGGACTCTGGTAACATGCACTCTGGTGACGTGCACTCTGGTAACGTGGACTCTGGTAACGTGCACTCTGATATCATGCACTCTGGTAACATGCACTCTGATATCATGCACTCTGGTAACATGGACTCTGGTAACATGCACTCTGGTAACAACGTGCACTCTGGTAACAACGTGCACTCTGATATCATGCACTCTGGTAACGTGCACTCTGGTAACATGGACTCTGGTTACGTGCACTCTGGTAACGTGCACTCTGGTTACGTGCACTCTGATATCATGCACTCTGGTAACGTGCACTCTGGTAACATGGACTCTGGTTACGTGCACTCTGGTAACGTGCACTCTGGTTACGTGCACTCTGGTTACGTGGACTCTGGTAACGTGCACTCTGGTAACGTGCACTCTGGTTATGTGCACTCTGGTTACGTGGACTCTGGTAACGTGCACTCTGGTTACGTGCACTCTGGTAACGTGCACTCTGGTTATGTGGACTCTGGTAACGTGCACTCTGGTAACGTGCACTCTGGTTACGTGCACTCTGGTAACGTGGACTCTGGTAACAATGTGCACTCTGGTTATGTGCACTCTGGTTACGTGGACTCTGGTAACGTGCACTCTGGTAACATGGACTCTGGTAACATGCACTCTGGTTATGTGCACTCTGGTTATGTGGACTCTGGTAACGTGCACTCTGGTAACGTGCACTCTGGTAACGTGCACTCTGGTTACGTGGACTCTGGTAACATGGACTCTGTTAAGGTGAGGTCTGTGAGGTCTCTGAACAAAGTGACGTCCAAACTTGATGCTCTCTCTGCAAACATGGCGAGATGACTCTTAATGTGGCGTGAAGCCTTCATGGGGTCGGAGACAGCAAAAAAAACAATTTCCTCGACACACTCTGCAATGTGTTTTGAATAGACGTTTTTCAGATACCATGTCGATGCAAATAAAGCCAAGAGAGTGAGTAAGAGGAGGGGTATGTTTATGACCTCCAGAATTGAGTCACAATAAAAACAAACTCAAACAGCTGACTGACACATTCAGGGTCACCTGAATCTTTAAAACTTTAAGAAGAAAATAAAACAGCAAAATCTGAAGAAGAGCCCTGTACAGGTGAGAGAACATGTAGCAGAGAGAGGCCTGCACAGGTGAGACAACATGTAGCAGAGAGAGGCCTCTACAGGTGAGACAACATGTAGCAGAGAGAGAGGCCTGCACAGGTGAGACAACATGTAGCAGAGAGAGAGGCCTGCACAGGTGAGACAACGTGCAGCAGAGAGCGAGCCCTGCACAGGTGAGAGAACATGTAGCAGAGAGAGAGGCCTGCACAGGTGAGACAACATGTAGCAGAGAGAGAGGCCTGCACAGGTGAGACAACGTGCAGCAGAGAGAGAGCCCTGCACAGGTGAGACAACGTGCAGCAGAGGCCTGAGGCAGACATTAGTAACATGTCAGACACGCTCCCTCCGGGCCTGCAGCTCTGTTCAGGAAGCTTTAAAGCACCATTATCTTTAATATGCACACCTTGATATTGCACCTGCTTTGTTTAGAGACAGGATCGTCTTCGTCAGTAATGTTGGAAGAAAGGAGCTCTTTAATGTATCTGAGCACACTTTGAAGCGGCGCTGCAACAAGAGGAAGCCAACAGATCAGACAGGAAATTAAAGACAACAGAAAATCTTTGAAGGCTGAATTCAAAATCTGTGTGTTTTTTTCTCTTTTCTCCTGCACACTTCATAAAATCACAGAGGATTCAGAGAGAGGTTTGAAATCTAAATCAACATTTATAATGTTTCAGTTCATATAAACATATCAGCAGCTTAACATTTATCATGCTTCAGTTATTTTTCCTACACACTGACTCTCTCCTGAAGCAGAGTCATGGACTCCCTCCTGGCTCAGAAACTGCTGCTGCAGGTCTCTGTATCTTTGAAGACACTGATGTGGTGGACGTGTCCACTTTCTGGGACCCTTCAAAGACGATTGTTGCGCAGCGCTTCTCTCTGTCATGAATATCTGAACATCGTAGAGCCTTACCTGCACCAGGAGCAGGTGTGTGAACAAACTTCCAACTGTTTCATGGAGTGTCAGAGGACTGTGAACATCTGTCTGATTTCAGCGGCGGGGGTCTGCGTGTTCTTTGAGGTTCATGGTGCTGCTGCAGCGATCAGGCAGCTGCACACACACACACACACACACACACACACACACAGCATCAGTCTAATAAGAATATCTGAGGGTGTTTACGTGCAGGATCAAAAGTAAACTACTGCATGTCCTAAAAGTTTGGAATCACAGGGAATGAACAGCCTCATACACGGCTGCAGGGACTGAGCAGAGCTCTGCATCAGGAGATCAGGACGCTCTGACAGCAGCACGGTGAACATATGCTCCCACTTAACCATCAGAGTCCAAACACTCCCGACAACAACCTTCTACTGGCTCGATGTGCACTCAGGAAATACAGACATTAAGACTCATATGAAGATCGGATCAAGGTGAAATTAGCAGCAGTCTAATATTTACCAGCACACAATTAGCATGCTGATATTTGGTTTGGTGTTTAGTTTTTCATTGTCACTTTTTGATCTTTCTGTTTCTCTCTGGCAGTGTGTGTGTGTGTGTGTGTGTGCAGTGGAGGGCGTGGCAGTCTGAGCTAGGTCACTGTAACAAGAAGCACCTGGCTCTCATCGTGTCATCACTCCTGCCATAAGGAGGAATCGGTGGCTCATTTCTTCATGTCTCCAGTGATGACTGGTTCCACTGTGAGTGTTTTGGATTGTTGACAGTGTGACTTCGCAGCCTCAGAGTATCTTTTCTTTCAACAACAGCCCCTCATCCTTACCACCACCTGCATTCAGCCTTTTCTTTTATTTAGACACTAAACACAAAGGCTCATCAAAACAAGAATGGCTCTGCTCATCAGCTCAAAAGAGTGTCCCACAGTTGATCAGTGGACGTCCCCGTGGACAGTGTGGTGGGGACTTAAGCCCAATTCACACATACTCTGTGCGCGCCGCAGTCCGTCAGCGCAGCGCACTACGTTGTACTTAGCTTCCACTCTAGTCAGTCATTGTGTTCACACAGGGCGCGCTGCGGTCCGTCTCCGGCGCGTGCCACCGACGGCACTACGCTCTGCTCCGTTTCAAATACGCAGCGAGTTTATTTTCACCGGAGTACACTGCAGGCACGCATCAAGCTGGACAGAATATGACAGTCCGGACAGGAAGTCAGACAAGGAAACACACAGAGCATCCGGTCAATTTCAAAATAAAACACAATATACGGACTCGCGATCGTATTTTTCATCACTTTATCAACATTACGTCAAAACAGGTACCGAATTAACAACAATGCATCTTCAGAAAGACAAAGCAACATGTTGTTTGCATGTTTTTGTCTTTATTCCCACGGGATCTTGTAGTTCTCCTGTGATTTGTCATTCGCTGCGCTGACGTTCCAGAAACGGATCCAGTGTGAATGGGTGCGAGCCGTCCGGTGGAGCAAAACCGTGGCGCTGACGGACCGCAGCGCACACGGAGTATGTGTGAATTGGGTGTTATTCTAGCAGGGTGCACGTCTGAGCTCAACCTGTGTGTAAAGTTCATTCTGTCCTCTGAGTGCAGAGAGCTGCCATAAAGCCTGAGCAGACTGTCCTCCGTCTGTGTGACCTCACAGCTGAATAAAAACAACAATAAACCAACTCTTCCTCCTCCGTTAACCGCCGTCTGTGAAGGTCATGCTGCTGCTTTAATCCTATTGGCTCCATCCAGCAGTGCTCGCTGGCCTAAATGTGTGTGTGTGTGTGTGTGTGTGTGTGTGTGTGTGTGTGTGTGTGTGTGTGTGTGTGTGTCATCCCTCAGGCTGGCTCTCTGCTCTGTCCTTGGATGCTGTGCTCACTCTTTACAGCCACAGTGTGAGTACCACATCCACACCAACAGTGACACACGTGCACACACACATGCACAGACACACACACACACACACACACACTCTCACAGATCCGTCACAGCCCTGGGGAGTGAGAGGTGTGAGCCAGAGGCGTTTCTATGTGATTGAGCTCTAACAGAAACTGTGTTTATTCCTGGATCAGTTTAACACCTCCTGCTCAGCGCTCAGCCTCCACTCGTCCATCGCCCACTGGGAGAGAGGAGGCAGAGGACACTGTGCATGCTCTGTGACACACATGCTCGCTTGTGTCACCCCGTGTCTGTGTGTGTGTGTGTGTGTGTGTGTGTGTGTGTGTGTGTTTGATTTCCTCTCAGCAAACCCTCCAACATTACTGGGTGCTATTCTTATCGCAGCAGTTAGGATAAAGAGAGATTGCTCGCCATTTGTCCCTCCTGATTGGGCGTCAGCAGGATGACCCCCCCTCCCTGCCCCAGGCCTGGCTAATCACCCACAGAGTCAGACTGTGTCTCTGTGTATCAGTGTGCTGCTGCAGACTGAACTCTGTGCTGATATCAAATATAAAGAGTGTGTTACTGTTACTCTGTATATAACCAGAGGTCTGTATACAGTATGAGTTAGGGGTCAGAGGTCACTGGCATGACTTATATTAGTATTCTTTGCATGTTGTTGTAAAAGCTCCCATCTCCTCCTCATGTCAATTCCTTGTCTGACTTCCTGTCCGGCTCCATCTGTTATGATCAGCTTATTATGATTTTGGAGCAGGGCTGTGATGCTTTTATGAATCTGATCTAGTAGGAGCATATAAACATGATGACATGTTGAACTTTTAACAGCTCTGTCCTGCAGGATCTCAGCAGCATGCAGCAGTCATCCAGAGGAAGCTGAACCTGCACACTGTTAGCCCCGCCCCCCACTTTATATTAACCACGCCCCTTTTCCTGTTTAAAAAACACTGTAACCACAAACAGAAACTCTGACTCGGACTGTATTTACATACCTGAAACGCGCACACACACACACACACACACACACACACACACACACACACACACGGCACATTCCTTACAGTGTACAGCTTTACCAAATCCAGATGTGGTGGTGGGTCAGATCCAGACTCTCATTGGCTCCGGCAGAGGAGATATGTGTGTGTGTATGTCTTCAGGTTTGCCAGGAACCTTTTAATGACTCCTCTGCTGGCGGCAGCGACTCTACAAAGCAGCAAGGAGGCCGCGGCTTCACTCTGCAAACTTCTGAGCTCCTGAAGGAGGCTCAGGGATGAAGAATGAAGGAGGATGCTCTGAGAGGAGGAGAGAAGGAGGGAGAGAAGAGACAAGGAGGCTAAAGGACGGAGAGAAGAGGAGGGAGAGAAGAGAGAAGGAGGCTAAGGAGGGAGGAGAGAAGGAGGGAGAGAGGCGAGAAGGAAGCACAGGACTAGTAGAGGAGAAGGGAGAGAGGGAGGCTCAGAGACGAGGAGAGAAAGACGGAGAGAGGAGAGAAAAAGGATCAGGGACGAGGAGAGCAGGAGGCTGTAGGAAGAGAAGAGGAGAAAGGAAAGTGGAGAGAAGGAGGCACAGGACGAGGAGAAGAGGAGGGAGAGAGGAGAGGAGAAAATAGGTCACAGCTGTTCTCTATCTCTCATCAGCTCCCCCCCAAAAATCCACCCACTGCAAGCACTACAGCCAGCTGTACACACACACACACACACACACACACACACACACACACACACACAGTCCACGGGGCCCCAGACCTCACGTTTCATGTGTTTATTTTCTCAGTGCAGAGAGGGAAAGAGGAGAAAAGAAACTTCACATTCCAAAAGACACATGAACCGCAGGAGGAGCGGGAAGAGAAGGAGGAGGGGCAAGAGGAGGAGGAGGAAGAGGAGGAGGAGCATGAGGAGGAGGAGGGGCAGTAACAGGAGGAGGATGAGGAGGAGCAGTGGCAGTAGCAGGAGGAAGAGGAGCAGTAGCAGGAGCAGGAGGAAGAGCAGGAGGAAGAGGAAGAAGAGCAGTAGCAGGAGCAGGAGGAAGAGGAGGAGGAGCAGTGGCAGTAGCAGGAGGAGGATGAGGAGGAGCAGGAGGAGGAAGAGGAGTAGCAGTGGCAGGAGCAGGAGGAGGAGGAAGAGGAGGAGGAGCATTGGCAGTAGCAGGAGGAGGATGAGGAGGAAGAGGAGGAGCAGGAGGACTGTGTTTTTCTGAGCAGCTGTGTCCACAGTGCGGTGAAGCAGTGTCACCTGGTGGAAATGGTTACAGTAGATTTCACACAGGTTACTGAGTCTGGAGCTCGGTGATATTTCGTATTTCAGAAAACAAGACGCTGACTTTATTCCACATACTACTCAATCACAGGGAAAGTTAGGAGTTTTTACAATTTTTTAAAGTAACAGAGGTCTCAAACATGAAGTAGGATCTGGTACTTTCCTGTCCTCACCTCTTCTGTCCTCACCTCTTCTGTCCTCCCCTTTTCTGTCCTCCCCTTTTCTATCCTCACCTCTGCTGTCCTCACCTCTTCTGTCCTCCCCTTTTCTGTCCTCACCTGTGCTTTCTTCACCTCTTCTGTCCTCACCTCTGTTGTGATCACCTGTGCTGTCCTCACCTCTTGCGTCCTAACCTCTTCTGTCCTCACCTGTGCTGTCCTCACCTCTTCTGTCCTCTCCTGTGCTGTCCACACCTCTACTGTCCTCACCTCTGTTGTGATCACCTGTGCTGTCCTCACCTCTTTTGTCCTCACCTCTTCTGTCCTCACCTGTGCTGTCCTCACCTCTTCTGTCCACTCCTGTGCTGTCCTCCCCTTTTCTGTCCTCACCTCTTCTGTCCTAACCTCTTCTGTCCTCACCTGTGCTGTCCTCACCTCTTCTGTCCTCTCCTGTGCTGTCCTCACCTCTTCTGTCCTCTCCTGTGCTCTCCTCACCTCTTCTGTTCTCCACTTTTCTGTCCTCACCTGTGCTGTCCTCACCTCTTCTGTCCTCTCCTGTGCTGTCCACACCTCTACTGTCCTCACCTCTGTTGTGATCACCTGTGCTGTCCTCACCTCTTTTGTCCTCACCTCTTCTGTCCTCACCTGTGTTGTCCTCACCTCTTCTGTCCTGTCCTGTACTGTCCTCACCTCTTCTGTCCTCACCTCTGTTGTGATCACCTGTGCTGTCCTCACCTCTGCTGTCCTCTCCTGTGCTGTCCTTACCTCTTCTGTCCTCACCTCTGTTGTGATCATCTGTGCTGTCCTCACCTCTGTTGTGATCACCTGTGCTGTCCTCACCTCTTCTGTCCTCCCCTTTTCTGTCCTCACCTCTACTGTCCTCACCTGTGCTGTCCTCACCTCTTCTATCCTCTCCTGTGCTGTCCTCACCTCTTCTGTCCTCTCCTGTTCTGTCCTCCCCTTTTCTGTCCTCACCTCTGCTGTCCTCACCTCTTCTGTCGTCACCTCTTCTGTCCTCTCCTGTGCTCTCCTCACCTCTGCTGTCCTCACCTCTGTTGTGATCACCTGTGCTATCCTCACCTCTTCTGTCCTCACCTCTTCTGTCCTTTCCTGTGCTGTCCTCACCTCTGCTGTCCCCAGCTCTTCCGTCCTCACCTTTTCTGTCCGTTCCTGTGCTGTCCTCCCCTCTTCTGTCCTAACCTCTTCTGTCCTCACCTCTGCTGTCCTCACCTCTTCTGTCCACTCCTGTGCTGTCCTCCCCTTTTCTGTTCTCACCTCTTCTGTCCTCCCCTCTGCTGTCCTCACCTGTGCTGTCCTCACCTCTGCTGTCCTCACCTGTGCTGTCCTCACCTCTGTTGTGATCACCTGTGCTGTCCTCACCTCTTCTGTCCTCACCTGTGCTGTCCTCACCTCTTCTGTCGTCACCTCTGCTGTCCGCTCCTGTGCTGTCCTCCCCTTTTCTGTTCTCACCTCTTCTGTCCTCCCCTCTGCTGTCCTCACCTGTGCTGTCCTCACCTCTGCTGTCCTCACCTGTGCTCTCCTCACCTCTGCTGTCCTCACCTCTGTTGTGATCACCTGTGCTATCCTCACCTCTTCTGTCCTCACCTCTTCTGTCCTTTCCTGTGCTGTCCTCACCTCTGCTGTCCCCAGCTCTTCCGTCCTCACCTTTTCTGTCCGCTCCTGTGCTGTCCTCCCCTTTTCTGTCCTCACCTCTTCTGTCCTAACCTCTTCTGTCCTCACCTGTGCTGTCCTCACCTCTTCTGTCCTCACCTCTTCTGTCCTCACCTCTGCTGTCCTCACCTCTTCTGTCCACTCCTGTGCTGTCCTCCCCTTTTCTGTCCTCACCTCTGCTGTCCTCACCTCTACTGTCCTCACCTTTGCTGACCTCCCCTTTTCTGTCGTCACCTCTTCTGTCCTCTCCTGTGCTCTCCTCACCTCTGCTGTCCTCACCTCTGTTGTGATCACCTGTGCTATCCTCACCTCTTCTGTCCTCACCTCTTCTGTCCTTTCCTGTGCTGTCCTCACCTCTGCTGTCCCCAGCTCTTCCGTCCTCACCTTTTCTGTCCGTTCCTGTGCTGTCCTCCCCTCTTCTGTCCTAACCTCTTCTGTCCTCACCTCTGCTGTCCTCACCTCTTCTGTCCACTCCTGTGCTGTCCTCCCCTTTTCTGTTCTCACCTCTTCTGTCCTCCCCTCTGCTGTCCTCACCTGTGCTGTCCTCACCTCTGCTGTCCTCACCTGTGCTGTCCTCACCTCTGTTGTGATCACCTGTGCTGTCCTCACCTCTTCTGTCCTCACCTGTGCTGTCCTCACCTCTTCTGTCGTCACCTCTGCTGTCCGCTCCTGTGCTGTCCTCCCCTTTTCTGTCCTCACCTCTTCTGTCCTCACCTGTGCTGTCCTCACCTCTTCTATCCACACTTCTTCTGTGCTCACCTCTGCTGTCCTCACCTCTACTGTCCTTACCTGTGCTGTCCTCCCCTTTTCTGTCCTCACCTCTTCTGTCCTCTCCTGTGCTCTCCTCACCTCTGCTGTCCTCACCTCTTCTGTCCACTCCTGTGCTGTCCTCACCTCTTCTGTCCTCACCTGTGCTGTCCTCGCCTCTTCTGTCCTCACTTCTTCTGTGCTCACCTCTGCTGTCCTCACCTGTGCTGTCCTCACCTCTTCTGTCCTCACCTCTGCTGTCCTCACCTCTTCTGTCCACTCCTGTGCTGTCCTCGCCTCTTCTGTCCTCACTTCTTCTGTGCTCACCTCTGCTGTCCTCACCTCTACTGTCCTCACCTTTGCTGTCCTCCCCTTTTCTGTCGTCACCTCTTCTGTCCTCTCCTGTGCTATCCTCACCTCTTCTGTCCCCAGCTCTTCCGTCCTCACCTTTTCTGTCCGCTCCTGTGCTGTCCTCCCCTTTTCTGTCCTCACCTCTTCTGTCCTAACCTCTTCTGTCCTCACCTGTGCTGTCCTCACCTCTGCTGTCCTCACCTCTTCTGTCCTCACCTGTGCTGTCCTCCCCTCTCCTGTCCTCCTCTCTGCTGTCCGCTCCTGTGCTGTCCTCCCCTTTTCTGTCCTCACCTCTTCTCTCCTCACCTCTGCTGTCCTCACCTCTGTTGTGATCACCTGTGCTGTCCTCACCTCTTCTGTCCTCACCTGTGCTGTCCTCCCCTCTCCTGTCCTCACCTCTGCTGTCCTCACCTGTGCTGTCCCCAGCTCTTCCATCCTCACCTTTTCTGTCCGCTCGTGTGATGTCCTCCCCTTTTCTGTCCTCACCTCTTCTGTCCTCACCTGTGCTGTCCTTACCTCTTTTGTCCTCTCCTGTGCTGTCCTCACCTCTGTTGTGATCACCTGTGCTGTCCTCACCTCTTTTGTCCTCACCTCTGCTGTCCTCTCCTGTGCTGTCCTCATCTCTTCTGTCCTCACCTCTGTTGTGATCACCTGTGCTGTCCTCACCTCTTTTGTCCTCACCTCTGCTGTCCTCACCTGTGCTGTCCCCAGCTCTTCCGTCCTCACCTTTTCTGTCCGTTCCTGTGCTGTCCTCACCTCTTCTGTCCTCACCTCTTCTGTCCTCTCCTGTACTGTCATCTCCTGTGTTGTCCTCACCTCTCCTGTCCTCACCTCTTCTGTCCTCACCTGTGCTTTCCACCCCTCTTCTGTCCTCACCTGTGCTGTCCTCACCTCTGGTGTGATCACCTGTGCTGTCCTCACCTCTTTTGTCCTCACCTCTGCTGTCCTCTCCTGTGCTGTCCTCACCTCTTCTGTCCTCACCTCTGTTGTGATCACCTGTGCTGTCCTCACCTCTTTTGTCCTCACCTCTGCTGTCCTCACCTGTGCTGTCCCCAGCTCTTCCGTCCTCATCTTTTCTGTCCGCTCCTGTGCTGTCCTCACCTCTTCTGTCCTCACCTCTTCTGTCCTCACCTGTGCTGTCCACCCCTCTTCTGTCCTCACCTGTACTGTCCTCACCTCTGGTGTGATCACCTGTGCTGTCCTCACCTCTGGTGTGATCATCTGTGCTGTCCTCACCTCTGTTGTGATCACCTGTGCTGTCCTCACCTCTTCTGTCCTTTCCTGTGCTGTCCTCACCTCTGCTGTCCCCAGCTCTTCCGTTCTCACCTGTGCTATCCTCCCCTCTCCTGTCCTCACCTCTCCTGTCCTCACCTCTTCTGTCCTCTCCTGTTCTGTCCTCCCCTTTTCTGTCCTCACCTCTGTTGTGATCATCTGTGCTGTCCTCACCTCTGTTGTGATCACCTGTGCTGTCCTCACCTCTTCTGTCCTCACCTCTGCTGTCCTCTCCTGTTCTGTCCTCCCCTTTTCTGTCCTCACCTCTTCTGTCCTCTCCTGTGCTGTCCTCACCTGTGCTGTCCTAGCCTATTTTGTCCTCTCCTGTGTTGTCCTCACCTCTTCTGTCCTCTCCTGTACTGTCCTCACCTCTTCTGTCCTCTCCTGTGTTATCCTCACCTGTGCTGTCCTCACCTCTTCTGTCCTCTCCTGTGTTGTCCTCACCTCTTCTGTCCTCACCTCTGCTGTCCTCACCTCTTCTGTCCTCTCCTGTGTTGTCCTCACCTCTTCTGTCCTGTCCTGTACTGTCCTCACCTGTGTTATCCTCACCTCTGCTGTCCCCAGCTCTTCCGTCCTCACCTGTGCTATCCTCCCCTCTCCTGTCCTCACCTCTGCTGTCCCCAGCTCTTCCGTCCTCACCTTTTCTGTCTGCTCCTGTGCTGTCCTCCCCTTTTCTGTCATAACCTCTTCTGTCCTCACCTGTGCTGTCTTCACCTCATCTGTCCTCCCCCTTTCTGTCCTCACCTCTTCTGTCCTCTCCTGTGCTGTCCTCACCTCTGTTTTGATCACTTGTGCTGTCCTCCCCTCTCCTGTCCTCACCTCTGCTGTCCTCACCTGTGCTGTCCCCAGCTCTTCCGTCCTCCCCTTTTCTGTCCTCACCTCTTCTGTCCTCACCTGTGCTGTCCTTACCTCTTTTGTCCTCTCCTGTGCTGTCCTCACCTCTGTTGTGATCACCTGTGCTGTCCTCACCTCTTTTGTCGTCACCTCTGCTGTCCTCTCCTGTGCTGTCCTCATCTCTTCTGTCCTCACCTCTGTTGTGATCACCTGTGCTGTCCTCACCTCTTTTGTCCTCACCTCTGCTGTCCTCACCTGTGCTGTCCCCAGCTCTTCCGTCCTCACCTTTTCTGTCCGTTCCTGTGCTGTCCTCACCTCTTCTGTCCTCACCTCTTCTGTCCTCTCCTGTACTGTCATCTCCTGTGTTGTCCTCACCTCTCCTGTCCTCACCTCTTCTGTCCTCACCTGTGCTGTCCTCCCCTCTTCTGTCCTCACCTGTGCTGTCCTCACCTCTGGTGTGATCACCTGTGCTGTCCTCACCTCTTTTGTCCTCACCTCTGCTGTCCTCACCTGTGCTGTCCCCAGCTCTTCCGTCCTCATCTTTTCTGTCCGCTCCTGTGCTGTCCTCACCTCTTCTGTCCTCACCTGTGCTGTCCACCCCTCTTCTGTCCTCACCTGTGCTGTCCTCACCTCTGGTGTGATCACCTGTGCTGTCCTAACCTCTGGTGTGATCATCTGTGCTGTCCTCACCTCTGTTGTGATCACCTGTGCTGTCCTCACCTCTTCTCTCCTTTCCTGTGCTGTCCTCACCTCTGCTGTCCCCAGCTCTTCCGTCCTCACCTGTGCTATCCTCCCCTCTCCTGTCCTCACCTCTCCTCACCTCTTCTGTCCTCTCCTGTTCTGTCCTCCCCTTTTCTGTCCTCACCTCTGTTGTGATCATCTGTGCTGTCCTCACCTCTGTTGTGATCACCTGTGCTGTCCTCACCTCTTCTGTCCTCACCTCTGCTGTCCTCTCCTGTTCTGTCCTCCCCTTTTCTGTCCTCACCTCTTCTGTCCTCTCCTGTGCTGTCCTCACCTGTGCTGTCCTAGCCTATTTTGTCCTCTCCTGTGTTGTCCTCACCTCTTCTGTCCTCTCCTGTACTGTCCTCACCTCTTCTGTCCTCACCTCTTCTGTCCTCTCCTGTGTTATCCTCACCTGTGCTGTCCTCGCCTCTTCTGTCCTCTCCTGTGTTGTCCTCACCTCTTCTGTCCTCTCCTGTGTTGTCCTCACCTCTTCTGTCCTGTCCTGTACTGTCCTCACCTGTGTTATCCTCACCTGTGCTGTCCTCACCTCTTCTGTCCTCACCTCTGTTGTGATCACCTGTGCTGTCCTCACCTCTGCTGTCCTCTCCTGTGCTGTCCTTACCTCTTCTGCCCTCACCTCTGTTGTGATCATCTGTGCTGTCCTCACCTCTGTTGTGATCACCTGTGCTGTCCTCACCTCTTCTGTCCTCCCCTTTTCTGTCCTCACCTCTACTGTCCTCACCTGTGCTGTCCTCACCTCTTCTGTCTCCTCCTGTGCTGTCCTCACCTCTGTTTTGATCATCTGTGCTGTCCTCACCTCTGTTGTGATCACCTGCGCTGTCCTCACCTCTTCTGTCCTCACCTCTGCTGTCCTCTCCTGTTCTGTCCTCCCCTTTTCTGTCCTCACCTCTTCTGTCCTCTCCTGTGCTGTCCTCACCTGTGCTGTCCTAGCCTCTTTTGTCCTCTCCTGTGTTGTCCTCACCTCTTCTGTTCTCTCCTGTACTGTCCTCACCTCTGCTGTCCTCACCTCTTCTGTCCTCACCTCTTCTGTCCTCTCCTGTGTTATCCTCACCTGTGCTGTCCTCGCCTCTTCTGTCCTCTCCTGTGTTGTCCTCACCTCTTCTGTCCTCACCTCTGCTGTCCTCACCTCTTCTGTCCTCTCCTGTGTTATCCTCACCTGTGCTGTCCTCACCTCTTCTGTCCTCTCCTGTGTTATCCTCACCTGTTCTGTCCTCGCCTCTTCTGTCCTCTCCTGTGTTATCCTCACCTCTTCTGTCCTCTCCTGTACTGTCCTCACCTCTGCTGTCCTCACCTCTGTTATCCTCACCTCTGCTGTCCTCCCCTTTTCTGTCCTCCCCTTTTCTGTCCTCACCTCTTCTGTCCTAACCTCTTCTGTCCTCACCTCTTCTGCCCTCTCCTGTGTTATCCTCACCTCTGCTGTCCTCCCCTTTTCTGTCCTCACCTCTTCTGTCCTCACCTCTTTTGTTCTCCACTTTTCTGTCCTCACCTCTTCTGTCCTCACCTGTGCTGTCCTCCCCTTTTCTGTCCTCACCTGTGCTGTCCTCACCTCTGCTGTCCCCAGCTCTTCCGTCCTCACCTGTGCTGTCCTGTGCTGTCCTCCCCTCTCCTGTCCTCACCTCTGCTGTCCTCACCTGTGCTGTCCCCATCTCTTCCATCCTCACCTTTTCTGTCCGCTCCTGTGCTGTCCTCCCCTTTTCTGTCCTCACCTCTTCTGTCCTCACCTCTGTTGTGATCACCTGTGCTGTCCTCACCTCTTTTGTCCTCACCTCTGCTGCCCTCACCTCTGCTGTCTTCACCTCTTCTCTCCTCACCTCTTCTGTCCTCTCCTGTGTTATCCTCACCTGTGCTGTCCTCACCTCTGCTGTCCTCTCCTGTGTTGTCCTCACCTCTGCTGTCCTCACCTCTGTTGTGATCACCTGTGCTGTCCTCACCTCTTTTGTCATCACCTCTGCTGTCCTCTCCTGTGCTGTCCTCACCTCTTTTGTCCTCACCTCTTCTGTCCTCTCCTGTGCTGTCCTCACCTCTGCTGTCCCCAGCTCTTCCGTCCTCCCATTTTCTGTCCTCACCTGTGCTGTCCTCACCTGTGCTGTCCTCACCTCTGCTGTCCTCACCTCTTCTGTCCTCTCCTGTACTGTCCTCTCCTGTGTTGTCTTCACCTCTTCTGTCCTCACCTCTGTTGTGATCACCTGTGCTGTCCTCACCTCTTTTGTCCTCACCTCTTCTGTCCTCACCTGTGCTGTCCTCCCCTCTCCTGTCCTCACCTCTGCTGTCCTCCCCTCTTCTGTCCTCACCTCTGCTGTCCTCACCTCTTCTGTCCTCACCTCTGCTGTCCTCCCCTTTTCTGTCCTCACCTGTGCTGTCCTCTCCTGTCTTGTCCTCACCTCTGCTGTCCTCCCCTTTTCCTCTCCTCACCTCTTCTGTCCTCCACTTTTCTGTCATCACCTCTGCTGTCCTCACCTCTTCTGTCCTCACCTCTGCTGTCCTCACCTCTTCTGTCCTCTCCTGTTCTGTCCTCACCTCTGTTGTACTCACCTGTGCTGTCCTCCCCTCTGCTGTCCTCCCCTTTTCTGTCTTCACCTCTGCTGTCCTCCCCTTTTCTGTCTTCACCTCTGCTGTCCTCACCTTTTCTGTCCTCACCTCTGGTGTGATCACCTGTTTGTTCGCCTCTCATATGGAGATACACACATTTTGGAGCTATTTGTTCAGATTTATTGGTTTAAGGTTTATTTGAGGTCCTGATCTGTGATCTGTATCTTTAATGTGAGAGGAACATCTCAGACATCCTTCAGTCTCCTCTGCTTCCTCTCCACGCTGAACGTTATCTGTCAGGAGGAGTCCAACAGGATGAAACATTATTTTTTCAACCAGATTTTTACTTTCTAAATCTGCAGCTCAGGAAACAGAATTGATAATCCACAGTCCACACACACTGCCGCTCTGCGTCCTTTGCTGTGAGAGCCACCATCTTACACCCTGGCATCACTATCCTCATGAGACAGCAGCAGCACATTGGCTGGTGGCTGGTGGGGCGTGCGTGGAGCTGAAAGGTAATCTGAATGGGGGCAGATTTATTTGAAGTTGACAGTTACAGAGCGTGTGGTCACAGTACGTCCTATGAAGTCTCTCAGACCTTCACTGACTGTCAAACTCACATTAATATCTCTCTCATGTGGACACACACACAGAGCTCTGCAGGAACTTTAATATCCAATCGAGCACGGTGTAAAAACTTTCATCAACATCGTCTCATATCTAAACACGTCCTCCGTCCTGACCTGTTTCCTCTCGCTCGCTGTGACTTGCTGCCTGTCTCGTGTAATTTAACCAAATCTGTTGCAGAGTGGAACTTCTCTCAGAGCCTCTCTATCTCCCTGCTGCCATCTCTCGTCAAACGCCGTCTGAAAGGCGTACCAAAGCTCTTTGAAGGCTCTCAAATTCATCCTTAAATCTCTGAGAATCATTGAAGGCTCGGGACGAGAACTTTTTAATCTGCAGCCACCCGCAGGCCAGATCTTACCCTGCCATAACAAACACATCTCTGTGTGCGTGTGTGTGTGTGACGCTCGATCCCTCAGATTATCTTTTTTTATTCGCTCGGCATTCTCTTCATCATTATTCAAACCTTCATTGTTCTCAGCTGGCACTGAAGGATCACAGCATGCAGCAGAGACTCCAGATCAACAGTTTACTGAAGCAAAGCGTTCTGACTCATGAGACGGAGAGGAGTCCATTCTTGTGACTGTGATGGAGGAGTGTCCTCCTTTTCACTCTGAACTCCTGACCAACTTCAGGTGACCATCAGCAGCCGTGAAGCGAGCAGATCTGACTTCCTGTCAAACTTCAGGTGACCGTCAGCGGCCGTGAAGCGAGCAGATCTGACTTCCTGGCAAATTTCAGGTGACCATCAGCAGCCGTGAAGCGAGCAGATCTGACTTCCTGTCAAACTTCAGGTGACCCATCAGAGAGGCACACAGCAAGCAGAGACACGCAAAGAGGGGGTAGAGACACACACAGTGGGCAGAAAAAAACACAGAGGGCAGAGACATACACAGTGCGCAGAGACACACACCCAGCAAACAGAGACTCACACAACGGGCAGAGACACACACACACACAGTGGGTAGGGCAGTGACACACACACACACACACACACACACACAGTGGGCAGGGAAGAGAAACACACAGTGGGCAGATACACACACATCAGGTAGAGACACACCCAGCAAACAGAGACACGCACACAGCGGGTAGAGACACACACACACACACACACAGCAAGCAGAGAAACACAAAGAGTGGAGAGCATAGTTTATAAGTTCTTCAGAGCGTAACGCTGTGAAACAATCTGATATCGACTCATTTCTCAGTTTCACTGCTTTGTTTTTATCTGCACTCTCGTCACTTCTTATCTATGTCACTCGCCCCCTGCTGATCTCATTTTTGCTCTGCCTAATGAAATAATATAACTGTAGATTATTTTCTCTGTACCATTATTCTGACGGTAGAGGCTGCTGAGTAAAGAGTCCATCAGTATTAACTCATCCATTCATACACACTCACACACTGATGGTAGAGGCTGCTGAGTAAAGAGTCCATCAGTATTAACTCATCCATTCACACACTGATGGTAGAGGCTGCTGAGTAAAGAGTCCATCAGTATTAACTCATCCATTCATACACATTCACAAACTGATGGTAGAGGCTGCTGAGTAAAGAGTCCATCAGTGTTAACTCATCCATTCATACACATTCACACACTGATGGTAGAGGCTGCTGAGTAAAGAGTCCATCAGTATTAACTCATCCATTCATACACACTCACACACTGATGGTAGAGGCTGCTGAGTAAAGAGTCCATCAGTATTAACTCAGACATTCATACACATCCACAAACTGATGGTAGAGGCTGCTGAGTAAAGAGTCCATCAATATTAACTCATCCATTCATACACATTCACAAACTGATGGTAGAGGCTGCTGAGTAAAGAGTCCATCAGTGTTAACTCATCCATTCATACACATTCACACACTGATGGTAGAGGCTGCTGAGTAAAGAGTCCATCAGTATTAACTCATCCATTCATACACACTCACACACTGATGGTAGAGGCTGCTGAGTAAAGAGTCCATCAGTATTAACTCAGACATTCATACACATCCACAAACTGATGGTAGAGGCTGCTGAGTAAAGAGTCCATCAATATTAACTCAGACATTCATACACATCCACAAACTGATGGTAGAGGCTGCTGAGTAAAGAGTCCATCAGTATTAACTCAGACATTCATACACATCCACAAACTGATGGTAGAGGCTGCTGAGTAAAGAGTCCATCAGTATTAACTCATCCATTCACACACTGATGGTAGAGGCTGCTGAGTAAAGAGTCCATCAGTATTAACTCAGACATTCATACACATTCACAAACTGATGGTAGAGGCTGCTGAGTAAAGAGTCCATCAATATTAACTCAGACATTCATACACATACACGTTCACAAACTGATGGTAGAGGCTGCTGAGTAAAGAGTCCATCAATATTAACTCAGACATTCATACACATTCACACACTGATGGTAGAGGCTGCTGAGTAAAGAGTCCATCAGTATTAACTCATCCATTCATACACATTCACACACTGATGGTAGAGGCTGCTGTGTAAAGAGTCCATCAGTGTGTTGCCCTTATGGTATTCGTTACGTTTTTAGACGTAGCTGTCGTGACACGGCTTTTATTTGTTATATGATGATGTCATTTCCTGTTGGGGATCATATTAGACCTGCATGCTCTGAAGTTAAACCGCTGCCATCCACTGCGAATCATCGGACAGGCAATGCTGTGAGTTATTTGTTTGATCAAAGAGATGTTAAAGAAAGTGTATTGATCATTATTTTAAGAAAACGTTTGTTTAAGTAACAGTTATGTGTCACATAAATGTAAAATGTAAGCATTAAGCTATTACAGGGACAATGAATGTCTTATTGTTTTTATTTTGCAGTTTTCACCAACATGTTAATAAGGATCTGTGATGGTGTTTAGTCAGAGTTTCAACACCCTGCACGAGAACACTACAGTGAAAAAGCAGCATTGGATGTTTCTTCGTGGTCAAAATGGCAACAGTCATCTGTATCCAGTGCATCTTCATCCGCATCATCAGCAAGTGTGGCCTGCGCCAGAGCTAGAGCAGAAGCTGCCAAGGTGAGAGCGTCTTATGCTAGCCAAGAGGCTAAACTGAAAATGGAAAAGGCTGCCAGAGAAGCAGAACGGATTACAAGGGACGCCCAAAATCAGTTAGAAACAGTAAGAATAGACACAGAGTTAGAAGTGTTAACTCTTCATTGTGAAGCTGATGCAGCTTCAGTGAAGGCGCACATACTTGAAAACGCTGAAGCAGTTAAATTAGAAGATGAAGAAGGAAAGGCTCACTCAGAAAAGGTTAAATTTGAACGCACAAGCGAATACGTACAATCCCAAATCAATCTACGGTTGTCTTCGTCTTCACCACTCTTATTAGCAGCATCTATCCCTCAACCACCCCATGCTGAATCCCAAGAGAGTTTTGTGACATGGAATCCACCTATTGAAGATGTTCAGAAACTACAACCTGTTGATATTAAGCCAAACTCCAGAAATGCTGATGAAGTTCACCTACTTGAGCCACGCTCAACTTATCAGAGAAAAGTTGAGACAAAGCCTGAACACAAACGAAGAAATCCCACCATGTATGTACACGCTCGTTCATATTCTCCTCCACGTATTCCTCCAGCTAGCACACCTCCTATTATGGAGCCTTTGGCACAGTTTTTGGCACGAAGAGACCTCATCACTTCAGGACTGTACCACTTTGATGACAAACCTGAAAATTACCGTGCTTGGCACTCCTCATTCACGGGCGCAGCCCGTGATGTTCATCTTACGCCAACACAAGAATTAGATCTCATGACAAAATGGTTGGGAAAAGAATCTGGAGAACAGGTGAAACGCATACATTCCGTACATATCAGCAACCCAAATCTGGCATTACATAAGGCATGGGAGAGACTCAAGGAGTGCTATGCTGCCCCCGAAATAATCGAAAAGTAATTCTTTCAGCGGTTGGACACTTTCCCAAGGATTTCTGCAAAAGACCATTCCAAATTACGTGAACTTGGGGATTTACTCATGGAGATCCAAGGTGCTGAAGAAGATGGTTATCTCACTGGCCTTTCGTACCTTGACACTTCACGTGGGATTGGACCAATTGTTGACAAGCTTCCATTTGGCCTGCAGGAGAAGTGGATGTCTTCTGGGTAAATGTACAAAGAAGAAAACAATGGTTGCTTCCCTCCATTTGGATATTTCTGCAATTTTGTGTGCTATGAAGCTAAGAAACGAAACGACCCCAGCTTCATGCAGCGCCAAGGCAGCATCACAGTATCCACAAAACCAGGAAAATACAACGCCAAGAATTTTGGCACCAACAAATCCATCTATGTAAACAAAATGAATGTGTCAGCTAGCAATGATGACCCTAACAAGAACTGTCCATTACACAATAAACCCCATCCTCTCAGGAAATGCAGAATGTTCGACAGAAAGGCCTTCCTCAAGGAGAAAGGAATATGTTTTAAATGCTGTTCTTCTGTCTCCCACCTTGCAAAGAATTGCAAGTCCTCTGTAAAGTGCTCTGAATGTGACAGCAGCAACCATGATGCAGCCATGCATCCTGGCCCATCAGCTCAAACTTTCAAGGCTCCTTCTCCATTACAAGATAACGGCGGGGAGGGATCAGGCTCAGTCAGATGCTGCATGCTCTGAAGTTAATCCGCTGCCATCCACTGCGAATCATCGGACAGGCAATGCTGAGTTATTTGTTTGATCAAAGAGATGTTAAAGAAAGTGTATTGATCATTATTTTAAGAAAACGTTTGTTTAAGTAACAGTTATGTGTCACATAAATGTAAAATGTAAGCATTAAGCTATTACAGGGACAATGAATGTCTTATTGTTTTTATTTTGCAGTTTTCACCAACATGTTAATAAGGATCTGTGACAGTAAATGAAGAAAACTTACTCCGACTCCTCCTTTATTGACATTGGTTTAGCTCAGTGTTTAGTCAGAGTTTCAACACCCTGCACGAGAACACTACAATCAGTATTAACTCATCCATTCATTCACCCACACATTCACAAACTGATGGTAGAGGCTGCTGAGTAAAGAGTTCATCAGTATACAAAGCAGTGTGATGAGTGTCTTGCCTAAGGACACATCAGAAAGGTGGATGCAGGAGCTGGGTATCGACCCCCTGACTTTCTAGTAGAGAGACGTCCTGTGACATTGTTAAAGAAGAAAGCAGGTGTTTATGAGTCCTGTAGGATTTTTTTCACTGTGTTGACTTCGAATGTTTTTTAAAGCTCAGACTGGTGGAGCGTCGTGGATGGCGCTCTGTGACCTGATACTGCAGGGCGGGATGTATGCACAGCTTAATGCCATATTTTGTTGTGCACATGGATATTAAAAGCATGTGTGGTGCTGCTTGTTTCTACATCAGCTATAAAAAGACGCCTTCTCGACTTCCCGGGGCCGCCGGCAAGTTGAGTCGCTCGGAAAGGATCAAGGATGAGAAAGAGGCGAGGAGTTTGCATCATTCCTTTAATCTGAGATTTAGGAGGGGGCTGGAGAGAGGGCGAGAGGGGGCGAGGAGGAGAATGAGCCAACAACAAAGAGAGAGAGAGAAAAGACGAGGAGAAACGAAACAAGAGAAGAACAAAGGGAGGAGGAGAAAGAAGTTTACAATGCTAGAAAAGAGCCAGGAGAAATGTAAGAGCATGGTGTTAAGACAGGACACACACCAAGACAGTAAAAACACACACACATACACACACACACACACACACTAAGAATACATACACACACACACACACACACACACACACCAAGACAGTAAACACACACACACACACACACACACACACACACACACACACACACACACACCAAGAATACACACACACACACACACACACACACACACACACACACACACACACACACACACACACACCAAGAATACACACACACACTAAGAATATACACACAAACTCACACACACCGTGGCTCCCATTTCACCCCTTAGCCCTACCCCTACGTTTTGCGCATGCACATGTAGGGGTAGGGTGTCCCAATTCTTGTTGCAGCGGAGGGATAGGGTGAAGTGTTAGGGCTACTTGGCCCTTTAAAACGAGATTCCTCGGAGGCGCACTCCAAACAGAGTAATTTCCCAGAATGCACTGCGCATCATCAACGGCAAAATGACAACTGCAAAAGAGACGCACAAATGTAAGTTTTTCCTTCGTTTATGAGATCTGAAAATGACGACAACATTAACATCATCTTAGTTAAATAATGTTCCAATGTACTATGGTCCGTTTCTTTAGAAAAGACGGGAAGAAAATTGTTCGTAGTATGCTGGTGTCTCGATCGCTAACTAGCTAGCTCCGCTCAGCTGACTAACGTTGCATTGTTGCATCTCAGTTTGTGCATGACAGTTCAGTATTTTGATTACATTCCCATGGCAAAACCCCCCAAGTTTGAAGTTATATGACGCCCGAAATGTAACTGAAGCTAGCAACGACGTTTCTGCATTTATTACTGCCACATTAATAGCAGTAGGCTTCAGACGAGCCGAGAGTATCTAACGTTAGCCCACAGAGCACCGTTATGAACTGTTGTGTTACCGGCACCATTATGCTTTCTATTTGTTTGATCGGTTGAATACCATCATTACCATAGTAGGGTTACGGTCTGAACAATGTTACAAGGATATATCGTTTCCATCATTCCAGGGACTCCTCAGCAAACCAGACAGCTCATAAGGTTTCGGTCTGCAAATGAGCAACGTTTCCTGAGGTCGAAGAGCGCTGCTAGACCACTTTGGGAGTGCGTCATTTGTTTTAAAATGTGTTTAACTGCATACAAACGTCTGTGTTGTGTTTATATTGTTTGATTCTGCTAACATAACTCTGTATTTTGTTATAATACAGGACGTTGATCAAAGAACTGGCCATTGAGGGCAAGATCACACCCCAAGAGGTGTCAAAGAAGTGGGAAAACCTCAAGAAAAAGTACAAGGTAAGCAGAACGACAAGTAGTGCAAAAGATGCTGAAACATACATGAGTAAACCATGTAATCATGGAACACACAGGTGTACTCACATGAGTGGGATAGTTTCTACAATATTTACATGCAGGGTGCATTGATTTTCACATGATGGAGATAACATGTAAATAGTTAAGTGTGTGACCATAAAATATGGATAAATAATCTCATAAACAATCACAGTGGGTGTTTTTGTGACAGGTTTTTGCACGGTGATAGTTACAACAATGTGTGCATATGTTTGTGTTCATTGCAGGAGCTAAAAACCCCAAGAACAGGATCAGGAACGGATGCGGGCGAGATAACGGCTGCCACCTGGCAGTTCTTTGGCGACATGCATGAGGTTTTGGGTGTGTAGCCCGGTTGAAAATTGGGCTCTGTAGTATTGTTTAATATCAGTATTATCGTTTGTTTTCTAATCTGTCAGTCAGGGTAGTGTCCCTCAGATTCTGCTCCCATTGGCTGGTTCACTAAATACAGACTCACGATTGGCTATGGGAGATTATGTCCCGCCTCCTGCACGGAGAAGTCTGGAGAGTGCAGACTCAGAGTAGGAGTAATGAAACGAGTGCTACTCACATAGAGAGAAACTTATTTCAAACCAGTATAAAACTTGATGAAAACGTCTAGCTTGCAGTTAGACAACACTTGGAGAAGAGGGAGAGATAACCACCGGACTTCTGTGGCAGGAGTTTGAGAGCTTTGGGCAGTGTCTTGGTGAGTTAGCAGCGATAAGCTAGCGTGGCTAGTCATATTAGCCTGTGTCATTAGCAACACGAGGCGCCACGGGAAGCTAGTGCTTTCATTCTGATGTGTGAAGTTCACTTATAACTCATGTTTAAAATGTTTAAAAGCTTTAATGAAGCATATTTTTGAGTAAATAAGCCACATAAATATTTTATTTCGCCCTGTTTTGAATATTTTGTATTGTTTTAATTACATATACATTGTGCTGCTGTTGCATGCACAGTAAGTGTAAAAATAATTTCTAGTGAAGAATTTGCACTCATCTGGAATACATGAGTGTAAAATATATGATTTTCTGTATTATAGTACATGATTTAAATATACAAACATTTTTCTTAATTCATGATTAAGAGAGGTACACATTTCATGTATTTGTTAAAATATTAAATATTCTTTATTTCATGGGTTAAAAATGTAATTCATGATTGAGGTAAGAATGATAAAACAATTTGATAAGAAATACTGTACAGTTAAATATATTTCATGTATTTAATTATTATTGTGTTGCAGTAATGATATTGAGAGTTTGAATTTAATCTCATTATGGCCATAGAGACAGAGAATTTGATAACTTGAGAAGTAATAGCCCTGTTTCTGTACAGGCTAGGTTTTTGAGGTATCCTGAAACCTTCATAGATTGGATGTGGATTCTCCTTGACGAAGGAGATGGCGAGCCGACCCTGAACCTGTGAGGAGGAAACCATAATTTCTTCCATCCCATCACTTGAGAGTGCCAGTGTGGTAGGACTGTTGAAGTCCGACTTAAGACCACCTGACTTTTGGATCTTTCAAAATAAGAGCTCTTGAACTAAATAACATTGACCTATCTGACTGAATCTTAACTGACTTGACTTCAACACAAGAACATTCAAACTTTAAAGGAGAACTAAAATAACTTTCAACTCTTAAAAGAGACCTTTTGAAGGGATCTGTGTTTATTTGTTGTTTATGTACACTGTAAACATTTTGGTTACACTGAATGCCGTTAATGCTGCATTTAATACTTCAAAAGCATTTCGTGTTGGTTTAAAGGAGACATTTTGTTTCAATATATATCTTTCATTTAAAGTACACTGTGGCTCCAGTTCTTATTGTGTCTGTCAAATTACTTTTAAAACCCTCCTGAGAACCTAGACACTGGTCCATTCCACATTTGAATATACACTGTTATCCCAAGTGGGTTACAGGTGCAAGGCCTTCAATGGATCCTCCTGTAGTGGTCGCATCTTTTGGTGATGCTGATCCAACAGCAATTCTCCTGGTAAGGTTTTAAGATTGGCTACAATTACTGCTCCAATTTAATATATATATGTTTTTAAATCTGTAACATGGAATTATATTGACTTTCAATTTCTTAATCAGGAGGGATACATGGTTAGTCAAGGCGATCTTGTAATTGATAAAACTGTCTTATTTCTTGTGTGTTTTGTCGCATACATATATTGTAAACACTGTTATGATATATTTAACTTGAACACCCCTGGTCGTAATAGCCATTTCTGGTACATAACTCTTGTTTTGTTGTCTTCCAGGAGATGGTTGAGTCCACATGCAGCGACACCTCAGGCACATCAGACTCAGCAGCCTCTCCCATGGCTAGACCGAGTCCCCCAACACATTCCCCCCCAAAGAAGAAGAAGAAGAACTCCTTGTTGAATTTCCTCATAGAGGAGAGCGCAAAAGAGCAGAAGCGTCATGAGGAGAGTGAAGCCAAAACTGAACGATTGTTAGGCCTGTTTGAACGGTTAATTGCTTAATGCATATTGTTAATAAGATTATTTAGATGTTATATATTTTTTTTACTCTGTGACTACATGATTTGCTGTAATGTTTTTTATATGAATATGTTTTTATAGAATTAAATCTTGTAAATATACTTGACTGTAATTGGCTTAATAAAGTGCAATATTTGATACCAAAAGATTCTGAGTATAAATAGCCTTTTATAAACACACCACCAATTCCTGATTCACACTTAAAGGTAATTTTCCAGTCAGATATTTGATCATGAAATGTTTTATCATGAAAAATGCCAAACAAATCGTTTCAAACATTTTAAAAATATGTTAAACTATATACAGCATCTCTCCGTAGCAGAGAACTCCACAAATTGATTCAAACATTTTGTGCAAATGTGTGTTGAACCTCCAAGGCACGGAATAGTGTAGACCTCCATCTTGTCTTCATCATTCCAAAAGCCCGTTCAATCACGCTGCGGCCTTTCGAATGGAAATGATTAAAGCGACCCTGTATTTGGCCATTGATCGGCTCCTTGTAAGGTGTGGTCAACGTAATGGGTGTGTCCAAACAGGGATAGCCACCATCGCCAAGAAGGATGTAGCCTGTGGGAGGGTACCGTACCGTATTGCCCTGTAGAAGCTGCTATTCTTCATGATTCTTGTGTCGTGAACCGACCCTGGATAGCCAGCAAAGATGTCAAGAAACCTTGCATCTGAATCACAAATCGCCTGCATGTTAATAGAAAAAAAGCCTTTGTAATTTAAATAGTCGATCCGGTGCTGTAGAGGGGGTTTAATTCTGATATGGCTACAATCTATTGCACCCACAACGTTGCTAAATGCAGGGCTTCCTGATAGTTGAGCAAATCCCTGACCAACAGCATGAAGCTTTCCTGCCTGAGGGAAAAAGATAGCTCGCTTCAAATTCATCCAAATGTTTTGGGCAACTTTGTGGATTACACGGTGAACGGATGATTTTGGTACACTGAAGACCCTCGATACGACTCTGTACGATAGTCAATGAGCAAGCCAATAGACATAGATGAGGACCTCCAGCTCGTTACCCCAGCCATGGTCCTGTTCCCTCCGTAGCATGCCATGCATGGTCTGCAGAGACGCTTCTGCTGAGACGAAAGTCCTGCTTCAGCTCAGCCTCTACGTTGAACCACAGACGCAGGATGGGTATGTTGTGGTTAAACACACAGTATGACCTGGGATGATCAGTCTGGAGAAGAAAATATATTAACATCATTAGTTTGAATTGGAAGTGCTTTTACTAGTAAATCTCCCCTAACAACACATTCATACACTCATTTTCCCATCTGCACAGCTGTCCCAAGAGTCAGCCTCTAGTTGGACACTTTAATGATTACCTCAATTACTTACCTAGCACCTTTAATTTAATGTTTGCACTGCCTGTTATTTAATGTCTGCTTTTTAAACATTGCTGTACATACATAAACAACACAACTTCAGAAGGTCAACACTTTTTTTATTTTTTTATATTCAGGTCTAATTACAGATTTATCAACTGTTTATAGGTTCTTGTTTAAATCTCACACATATTTTTATCCCTGCACAGGTTATGTACATTTCTTGTATAAGTCTATGTTTAATTGCACAGTTTAAGTTTGATTCATCTAGGGGTATTCTTTAAATCTGTTTTAAGGTTAATATATATGTATGGGGGGGGGGGGGGGGTAGGTTTTGTGGTTTAATTTGTAACCGATGTTTCATGTCATGTACGTCATTGTAACTGGATGCTTATTTTATTATAATTAAACCTCGTTCGTTTTCCCCTGTAATGCCTGCGTTTCCCCAATAGATGGCGCACTTCAGAGTGTGGTGTATTATTCCCTTCTTCACTTTTTCGCTTTGCCCTATGAACCCGTATGAGCCCTTCTGTAAAAATGAGCGGACCAAAGAAAAGAAAAGTGGACAGTGAATGCCGAGTGTTTAATACGGAGTGGACAACTAAATATTTTTTCACTGAAGTCCAATCAAAGGCTGTATGCCTGATATGCCAAGAAACTGTCACAGTTTTCAAAGAGTACAATATCAGCCGTCACTGCGGTCCCCGCAAGAACGGGCGGCTGCGGCTCAGAGGTTGAAGGATAATTTACAGACTCAGCAACATTTTTTTCACCAACAAACTGCGATTCAAGAGTCAACTACCAAGGCAAGTTTTTTGCTGGCATTCAAATTAGCAAAGGCTAGCAAGCTTTTCTCCGAAGGCGAGTTTTTAAAAGAATGCATGGTAGAGACAGCAGGTCTCTTGTGTCCGGAGAGCCAAGGCCAGTTTGAAAAAATCAGTTTATCACGCAGGACTGTGACTCACTGTGTGGAACTGATTGACGAAGATATAGCCAGCGAATTAAACAATAAGGCTGAGTCCTTTAAGTTATATTCACTAGCGCTGGATGAAAGTAATGACGTGAAAGACACTGCTCAGCTCCTCATTTTTATCCGAGGGATTAATGACAGTTTTGAGATAACGGAGGAGTTTTTGACCATGGAGTCCCTGAAAGGAAAAACGCGAGGAGAGGACTTGTATAACCAGGTGTCTGCTGTCATCGAGAGAATGAAGCTACCTTGGAGTAAACTTGCCAATGTCACAACGGATGGATCGCCAAATTTAACTGGAAAACATGTTGGGATGCTGAAAAGAATCCAGGATAAAGTGAAAGAGGAAAACCCTGACCAGGATGTTATTTTCCTTCACTGCATCATCCATCAGGAATCTCTGTGTAAGTCTGTATTGCAGCTTAATCATGTCGTGAATCCAGTTGTAAAACTTGTTAACTTTATACGAGCAAGGGGACTTAAGCATCGCCAGTTTATTATGTTCCTGGAGGAAACTGATGCGGATCATCAGGACTTACTGTACCACTCTCGTGTCCGCTGGTTAAGTTTGGGCAAAGTGTTTCAACGAGTGTGGGAGCTGAAAGAGGAGATCAGCGCATTTTTGGAGTTAATGGGGAAATCCGACGAATTTCCTGAGCTAAGCCACAAGAACTGGCTTTGTGACTTTGCATTTGCTGTGGACATATTTTCACACGAGTGTAATTAAATGAATGCATTTGGAAATCAATTTGTACAATGAGCCTTGCATATTCATGCTTTGCTACCTGTTAAAGGCCAAATCCTTTCATGTAATGGCTTTTACATGTCATTTATATTAGTTCACACAAACACTCCATCCATCTGTTCCTGGCCCGGCCCCTCTGTCAAATTTTAGAACCCATTGTGGCCTGTGAGTCAAAAAGTTTGCCCACCGCTGGTCTAACGGTTCACAGCTATCTCGCTAGCATGTTGTGTAGCTATGCTAACAACAACAACAACAGTTATTTGCGGTTTATCCTAATTAAAGTTTACAAAGTTTATCGAACATACCATAACCTGATCCGCCACGCGGCCAGGCGTCGTAGACGTCTTCTCCTCATCCGATTTCTCCGAGATGTTGCTGACAAATTCATGAAGTTGCCCATAGCCCACGTAAGGGACAGTAACACAGCTAACGTCGGTATTTTCGGGAAAGACCAGTTACTTCGTCACATGTTATTAAGTCATTGCAGTCGACAACTACTGATGACGTATGAGGCTCTGGAAGGGTTGTCCCATTTCGTAGGGGAAGGATTTCACCACTAGCCCTTGCAGCTCTGTTCTAAGGGGTTCAGTGGCACTCCAAAACGAGGGGTAGGGCTAAGTGGTAGGGCTAAGGGGTGAAATGGGACTGGGCCCAAGACAGTAAACACACACACACACCAAGAATACACACACACACACACACACACACACACACACACACATACTAAGAATATACACACAAACTCACATACACAAAGACAGTAAACACACACACACACACACCAAGACAGTAAACACACACACACACACACCAAGACAGTAAACACACACCAAGAATACACACACACCAAGACAGTAAACACACACACACACACACACCAAGACAGTAAACACACACCAAGAATACACACACACCAAGACAGTAAACACACACACACACACACACATCAAGAATATACACACTCACACACACACCAAGAATACACGCACATACACACACACACACACACACACCAAGACAATAAACACACACACACATCAAGACAATAAACACACACACCAAGAATATATACACACACAAACATCACGACTATAAGCACACACACACACACACACACACACACACACACACACACACCAAGACAATAAACACACACGCCTCCGTCTGTTTTCTCTTGGAGTAAATGACTCGTTCGCGGTTCTTGTTTCATTGAGGATAGAAAAATGTCTGACTGTGATAATATTGGAACAAGACGTTTTCACCATTCTCCTCCACAGTATTCACAACATATCACACCTTAACAACTCTGATACTCTTCGATACCACATGTTTGAACACGATGATCCATGTGATGTGTTCATTCACAAAGTGTCTGCTTCATGTCTTATAACACATTATCCATTATATGGTGTTTTTATTGGTATGAAACAAGTCGATGTCGTTTGATTGTTACTAGAATGAAATCTCAGTTTAAAAATCCCTCAAACCCCTCCCTCGTCCTCCACGCCGTCGCCCCGAGCGGCAGCTTATTGATTCTTCTAAATTCAGAAGCAGACGGGTCTCAAAGAGGACAGCGACAGGCCGTCGCGGCGTCAGAGGGACGGAGGCGACAGTCAGCAGCATCCAGTCACAGCTCACGGTTGGAGGGGAGACAAACACGATGCCAGTGTGCGCTGTCACCAACAACAACAGCCAGCAGCTCGCTCAGTGACGCTCTCTGATGTGTGCTGTGAGTGCAGCAGAAACAGGATTATACCTACGTTAACCTTCAGGACACAAACAGTCCGACACATATCCCTTCAATCTACCCGAGATGGTCACAAGGAGGGGAACTCAAGTCTCTTATTGCTTTGATCAATAATAACACCACAGGAAGAGACAAACGTGTGCTCACATGTGGCAGAGCATCACTGTTGAAAAATGTTTCAGGTCTCTGTCTCAGGACAAAGATCTGTGACAGGGACACCTGCATGTGTTGTAAGTGCCGGTGTGCCCGAATCGGCGAAATAGCGCTGTGGTAAGAGTGCCGAGATGCGGACCAGTTATTCATCGCAAAGTAACCAAGCATGGTCCAATCATCTTTCTATAAATTCACTGGCTGAGAAATATGTCAGCTATGCAATATCCAGGTCTAAATGGGGAACTGGACTCTTCTCCTTTCCTCTAGGTGTCTTTGTTTTGTTTTTCAGCACTATTGACTTTTAATTTTCTTGTATATTTAGTCACTTTACAATATTGTAATTCTCATCTACCTTGGTGTCATGTATACATTTTGATGTTTAACTTTCTTTATTTAAATGTGTAACCCTTTTTGCTAAGCCATGTGACAGCTACTGATTGTGTGACTGGCTGTAAACCTTTAAAGGAAGTAGCTTGGTGGCCATTTTGTATCTGCCCTGATGAAGGCCTATATGGCTGAAACATGTTGGCATGTTTTTATGAACGTTTAGCCCAGATGAATGAAAGGCTTTTTATACTTAACCCTCTGAGTGCCTCAGACTTTTTCAAAAACTTCTTAGTTGGATCCCCGTACTGAAGAGCACCAGAAGGACGAATTATCAAAATAATTTTCACTAACACCCATGCAGCACTCCATGCATCTGCTTTTCGACTAAATATGTCAATCAATCTGCAACTGCAGCTTCATCTTTGCCCCGCCTCCTACCGCTCCTCTCACGAGCCAATAGCAGCCCAGTCTTCTCAAACTGACTGATTTGTCTCAGAGTAAACGATGCTTACGATGATAAGGCTGCATGATCTTCAACCAACGGCTCAAACCTTGCCATTTCACAACAACTCTGAGATGCTGGAGTCTCAAATCATGCCGTTTCACTCCACGCCTCTGAGCTTTCTGAGACGCTGTACAGAATCGCACACCTACACTGAGCGCTGTTTTCCTCATCTCTTGTGATTCATCCAGTCAATCAATGGGTCGATCCACTCGTCAGCCTGTTGGGGCTCTGCAGCTCAGTGAGGCAGACCTGATCAGAGCGAGTCCCTGAGGACGAGCAGAGAAACACCACTGTCACTGTGATCACTCTGACTGTGTGAAGGACGATCCACAGACCACGGCCTGACCACGGGGCAACAGAGCAAGCCGAGTGGGAGTGGGGTTAGGGGTGAGAGTGGGGAGGGGGGTGATAGAGGGGAGATGTTGAGAGGAAGTGTGTTGTGCCTGAGGAGATGCCACTGTGAGAGCAGCTGGTGGCCTGGCAGGATTAGAGACAGAGGAGAAGTCATGCTGACAGAGAAAGATGGAGGTCATCAAACACCCAAACAGTCACCCAACCATCCTCCTCACTCCCAGGGTAACAACCCAATAAAATGTATACCAGCGATAGCACTGTAATGACACCCCCAGAGCCCTCCAACCATTGGATGCTGACAAACAGGCCAATCACAGCAACAAGGGGTTGGGGAGAAATATTTCTGCTAGTTTCTGTGGCAATGTGTAATCAAGATGTTAATGATGCAGGTGTTAATGATGCAGGTGTTAATGATCCAGGTGTTAATTATCCAGGTGTTAATCATCCAGATGTTAATGGTCCAGGTGTTAATGATCCAGAAGTTTATTATCAAGCTGTTAATGATCCAGGTGTTAATGATGCAGGTGTTAATGATCACAGTGGTAATGATCCAGGTATTAATGATCCAGATGTTAATGATCCAGGTGTTAATGATGCAGGTGTTAATGATCACAGTGGTAATGATCCAGGTGTTAATGATCCAAATGTTTATTATCCAGATGTTAATGATCCAGGTGCTAATAATCCAGGTGTTAATGATCATGGTGTCAATGATCCAGATGTTTATTATCCAGATGTTAATGATCCAGGTGTTAATGATGCAGGTGTTAATGATCACAGTGGTAATGATCCAGGTGTTAATGATCCAGATGTTTATTATCCAGATGTTAATGATCCAGATGTTTATTATCCAGATGTTAATGAACCAGGTGTTAATGATCCAGATATTTATTATCCAGGTGTTAATGATCTAGGTGTTAATGATCCAGATGTTTATTATCCAGGTGTTAATGATCCAGGTGTTAATGAACCAAGTGTTAATGATCCAGGTGTTAATGAACCAGGTGTTAATGATCCAGATATTTATTATCCAGGTGTTAATGATCCAGATGTTAATGATCCAGGTCTGAATGATCCAGATGTTAATGATCCAGGTCTGAATGTTTCCGGTGTCATAGTTACAGTCAGGTGTCATAGTTACAGCCAGGTGTCATAGTTACAGTCAGGTGTTATAGTTACAGCCAGGTGTCATAGTTACAGCCAGGTGTCATAGTTACAGTCAGGTGTTATAGTTACAGCCAGGTGTTATAGTTACAGTCAGGTGTCATAGTTACAGTCAGGTGTTATAGTTACAGCCAGGTGTTATAGTTACAGTCAGGTGTCATAGTTACAGTCAGGTGTCATAGTTACAGTCAGGTGTCATAGTTACAGCCAGGTGTCATAGTTACAGTCAGGTGTTATAGTTACAGCCAGGTGTCATAGTTACAGCCAGGTGTCATAGTTACAGTCAGGTGTTATAGTTACAGCCAGGTGTTATAGTTACAGTCAGGTGTCATAGTTACAGCCAGGTGTTATAGTTACAGTCAGGTGTCATAGTTACAGCCAGGTGTTATAGTTACAGCCAGGTGTTATAGTTACAGTCAGGTGTCATAGTTACAGTCAGGTGTCATAGTTACAGTCAGGTGTTATAGTTCACTAACAGGGTTCAGCCAGGTATCACATATGGGGATCACTTTAGGTCGGACTTTAACTTTCTGCTCGGTAAGTCGGGTGCAGCGTTAAGCAGTCGTCTTCAGGGTCATTATTCTATAAAAATAAGACTCAGGTAAACTCTGACCTACAAACATGTCATGTGTCTGGACTGGTGACACAGCTTTTCTGCATTGGTTGAAATATGTCTGGATTCTGTTCTTTCTGTTGATTATCAAAATTTCACAGTTCATGTGAGAGTCGTCTAAAAACCAATTAAAACAGGTTCACGCTGCATTCCTCCTCATTCCCACTGATCACACTCCACACCAGGAAGTGCATGCAGAATTCCGAGGTAAGATCTGGTAATTAGCTCCAAACCAGCCCCAACATTTCAGATCTATTATGAGATTTCTGCACTGTGCTTATCACAGCCTTATCAAACGATTGAAAAATGAGGAAGAAGAAATGGCTGAATGGAGGGGAAAATAACAGAAACTGACGCACACACAGAAACAGACACACACTCACAGGTGATGGTGGATTCTGGATAAAAAGTCCCATGTGCCCTCGTTCTCCTGGCGATGACAGACGGAGAGAGAGATGAAAGGCTGTGTGGAGGAATGAGATGAAAGAGAGGGGGTCAAGAGACGGAGTGACAGGTTTCATCTTTCTATTGGGGAGGGGGTTAGCCCTGATTGGCCCGGTTTACTCTGCTCATTTACAATCTGATGGCTCACATCCTGTCGACACCACGAGCTGATGAAGGGAGCAAACGGCAGACTGGGATGAAAAGATGGAATCAGCCGCTCACCGACTGACGACCAGCCGACGTCAGACTTCAGTTCCAGTTTATAAATCCTTTTAATCTACGGGATAACATTTCATCACTCCTCAGGAAATCAGGGACTGAAAACTGAAAGTGACGATATGGAGGGACATTCGACTAGCAACGTGTTTAATAACTCGACAGTTCAAACTGCAGAGTGTAGACGACATGGACGTGATGAACTCAGAACTAAGAAACTACAAACCTAGAAGTCACCTTATTATCAGTGCACGCTTTCAGCCGCACTGTGTGGCTGCACTGATTAGTGCATCGTTAAATGCTGCATTTCTATAGGCTGGTAGATGAACGTGCACAGTTTGGCTCGGGTTGGTTCGCGCCCGATCTGAACAAGAATTTCAACATGACAAGAACACTTCCTGAAGCACTCAGCTGTCAGAGGTTCAGCTGTTAGCTTTCAAATAGATCATGTGAAACGTGTGTGTGTGTGTGCGTGTGTGTGTGTGTGTATGTACGCATGCTTTTGTGCGTTGTAAGTCACAATCACAAAAAGACTCCGTCAGACTGCTGTAGTCAATTAAAGGCTCGGAGCCCCGAGCGCGACACTCCACGACTTCAGTTTACATCTCCACCTCAGCATCCACCCTCACCCCCTTGCCTCCCCCACCTACCTCACACCCCTTGACTCCTTCACATACCTCACCTCTCTCACCTCCCTCCCCTATCTCGCCCCCCTCACCTATCTCACCTCAGTCCTCTCCTTCACCTCACCCCCCTCCCTCACCTCCCTCACACACCTCACCTCACCCCCCTCCCTCACCTCCCTCCGACTCACCCCTTTCTTCCTCCCGCTCTTCTCTTCTCTGTGAGCGCCGTGACAGCCTCTGGAGTCAAAAAGCTTTCATCCACAGCGTCACCTGTCACCGCCATCCGCAGAGTTTGTGTTGTTCTACCAGAGCGAGGGATGAGAGGAGAGGAGGAGGTGGAGAGGAGGAGTGTAAGGAGGAAGCTGACATGTCGGCTGATGATGAAGAACATGAAGAGGAGCACGGTGACACTGAGTTAAAGAATCTGTGATTTGAGGTTACATTTACATTTTACACTGTCGACATTCAGCTGACGCCTCTCTTCTTCTTCTTCTTCTGCTGACTGACGATAAATTCAGCAGAACGAGTTAAACAGAGTCTCAGGAAAAAGAGACTTCATGTCAGCTCATATATCTTCTGACATGAAGTCCAGTGTATTTCTATGAGGAGAGAAAAGGTGCAGGAGTGGACTGAGGTGAAATAAATGAAGAGGGCGTTTAACCTTAAAGACAGAGACTCTGCAGCCTTACTGTTAAAAACTGGTGTTATGTTCCCAATATAGACTGTATATACAGATGGACAGCGTGCCTCAGCCGCCTCCTGTTCAACAGGATGAAGCCAGAATATTGCCTCGACAATGCCGACATGTTGTAAACTCGGACCAAGTAGTGCAGCAGAGATCGGCTGGAGGAGTCGCTGTATATAAATACAACATATAAACATATAAACACATTAAACGTAGTGATGACATGTCAGAGACCCCTGAGGGGGAGACAGTCCTCATCAGAACTGAAAAACAAGAGCTTACTGCACAGAGCACCAACACTGTTTGTGTTTGTGTGTGAATGTCACTCAGCTTTATGCTTTGTGAGTTAGACCTTCAGACGGAGCAAACAGAGGATGAAGACGATGAATGACTTTTGGAGATATTAGAGACTGCGATCATTCTGACAGAATCAGGACCTGAATGTTATGGTGAGTGGACTCCAGTTTGAGCTGGGCCTCACTTTGATGATTCTTTCTTTCTTGTCCCTTATTCCTCATTTCTTCCTTAAATCTAACTGAATGCATCGGTTTTTACTGTCAGTGTTTAATCTCCTCAGTCATATTTTAACTCATTAAACCAGGATCCAGCAGCACACAGCCTTTCCCAAAGACACCCATTTGTTTCCAAAAGGAGAGATGAGACGAGCGTTTCAACAACGAGTCTTAGTGTACACAGAGATTTGTTTTCATGATTGCACCAATTACAGCGCGCTGATCACATTACATCCTCGGAGCTTCGTCACAGCTGCCAGACACTCAGCATATTGGATTATCACAGGTAATCCAGCTCACATTATGCTATTATTGTTTTAAAGTCAGATCCTGTATCCACTGTAGGAGAATCAGAAGCCCACGCTGACTAAACCAACGCTGCCGTGTCATAAAAAAACGCTTCAGTGGGAAGAAGCAGTGATTATCTCTCCTGAGGGATTCGCTCATTAAATTGATTGCATGGATTTACATTGAAATCCTGAAATGATGAACCTCTCATCTCGCCTGAAACACCTCATTGAAAATCAGAATCCTAATTTTAAACAAGCAGGTGCATCAGTAAGAACTTGTGGTGTAAGGGTGAAATTTGCAGTTTTTATGTGAACTTTTCAAAGAAATAAAGGGTAATGTGAACAATTGGTGCACAGGGTAACGCCTTTTCAGTTGATGCAGCGGAGCAGTCATACAAATGCTTCTTCCCAGCCTACAGGACTGAGAGAGGTCCTGCTGTGGTACAAGCCTGACATCCCGGCCCTGTGACCACGTTGACAGGTTGTGTTTATGTGTCTGTGCAATGTGTCGCACTGATAGAGCCTCTCTGCAGCCGCTGTGTCAGACTGCTGAATATCTGGTCCCCATGACTGAGAGAGATGTAAAAGGTGACAGCGAGGGCAACGTCTCCACCCAGATCAAGCCGAACTCATCGCCTGAAGCATCCTCTGACTGCCAAGCATTTCTGCATAGCTGTCGCTTTGCCCCCGTGTACAACACCTGATGGGAGATTGTTTACAATGTTAACATGACAAAATGTCTCAGAGAGGCACCCGATGACAGACCGGCCTGCCACATGCTCGTGGCTGCTCGATCAAAACACTGGCTAACTCTGAAAAGGTGACAGTTTGCTCTGCTTAGACAAAAACATCCTGAAACATCACTGCTAAACACTCATATCTACAGTCTGACCAGTCAAACCACTCATATCTACAGCCTGATCGGTTTGACTGGTTTATCTCCAATGTGATCACAGCCAATGTCTTATCTATGTAGTTTACATTAATCTTTTTATTCTTGAACTGTGTATCTTATCATTTGGTCAGGCACCATCTTATCTTCAAGAGCTAATAGTTCCGTACTACCCTTCGAGAACATTACGCTCCCAGAGTGGTACCTACAGTCTCTAAATGTACTATGGGAGGTAGAGCCTTCAGTTATCAGACCTGCTCGTGGTACCTACAGTCTCTAAATGTACGATGGGAGGTAGAGCCTTCAGTTATCAGGCCTGCTCGTGGTACCTACAGTCTCTAAATGTACTATGGGAGGTAGAGCCTTCAGTTATCAGACCTGCTCGTGGTACCTACAGTCTCTAAATGTACGATGGGAGGTAGAGCCTTTAGTTATTAGCTCTGCTATTGGTAGCTCATAGCTCTGTGCATTCACATCATATTACTGCATCTAAGTTCAATTTATCTAGATTTAAAAGGGGATTCAATTCTATTTTGTGTTTTGCTTTGGACACTTCACAGCTCGCCTAGTGTGCTTTTAACTCTAATACAAACCTTTCAGTTTGAGGATAATGTTAGCTAATGTTGTGATCTGGAGAAAGAAATCGTGGTTGGATCTGAATTCCCAGACAACCGTTACTGATGCAACTTGTTTTGTGAAAGTAAACGTGAAATAAAAAGTGACCTGACCTGCCATTATAACAAAACAGCAGAGGTCATCTTGTTCTCTTCACATTTTGCACGAGAGCTGGTTGAGTAACATTTGCGTTCTCAGATGGATTCATCTCTTAGTTTCTGGTGCTAAACAGAAATCAGTGTTTCTGCAGATATATGCACCCACGGGCCTGTCTGCATTTAATCACAGCATTCACACACACGCACCAACTCCCACCACGGGCCGTGTCCTGGATGTATTCCAACAAATCAGACTGTCTCTTACACACACACTCACAGTAACTCTAGAAATAGGGCGACAGATGTACTCTCCAAGGTTTGTGAAGCTTTTTATCGAGCCAAAGTTCCACCGGGACGCATTCAGACGGACAAAAACATGTTGATAATGGCCGCACCACATAGAGCCGAGACAGGGGACCAATAGATGGATGGGGGGGGGGTCACTCAGATGACTGGATGGCAAAGTGGCATGGTGTCTGAGTGGTGAGGGGGGACAGAAGGGACGAGGCTGAGCTCCCAAGAGGTGAGGTCAAGACCAGATGGCATTAGACTGCGGATCAGTGGCTAACAGTGACAGAAGGGCATCACACACACATACAGACACACACTGAGTGCAACTTCAGGTTAGATTCCTTGAGTGAGGACTTTCAGATCATTACCTCTGGTTTGGTGTTAGAAATTATACAGTATAATATGGTTTTAGTATATTTTTAAACATTTACCATGAAGCCAATATTTCCTTCCTTCAGATTCATGATTTGTGACTTTAAATACACACCTGTATAAACCTGTAGTGATGACAGAATGTTGTGGGAGGGGACTTTGGTTTGGGCCATATTGTTCACACACTGCTTTTTTATTTTCCATCTGACAGAGTGGTAATGTTCTCCGATTATTAGAGCTGGGTATTGTCCAAAATATCACAATTCAATTCGATTTCAATTCTTTGGGTCTCGATTTGATTTGATGCGTTATTGATCAATATGCTTCGATATCGAATTATTAAAACATACAGATGACAGAAATACCCAGATAAGTCATCACAGTACCTTCTGATATTTGTTAAATAATTATTTGTGCATTGTTTGTATAGGTTTAGGACAAACTGACTCAAAAATGTATTTTATCGTTGCAGATTTGAGATTTACAGATGCACAGAGAGAGAGAGAGAGAGAGAGAGAGAGAGAGAGAGAGAGACAGACAGAGGAAGAGATAAGAGCTCAAGGTGCCAGTTTCCCCGGTAGTCTAAGCCTATAGCAGCATAACTAGGAGCTGGTCTACACCAGCACCAGCCCTAACTATAAGATTTATCAAAAAGGAAAGTTTTAAGTCTATTCTTAAAACTACAGACTGTGTCTGCCTGTCTGGAAGACGATTCCAGAGGAGAGGAGCCTGATAACTGAAGGCTTTACCTCCCATAGTACATTTAGAGACAGTAGGTACCACGAGCAGGCCTGATAACTGAAGGCTCTATACCTCCCATAGTACATTTAGAGACTGTAGGTACCACGAGCAGGTCTGATAACTGAAGGCTCTACCTCCCATAGTATAATCAGAGACTGTAGGTACCACGAGCAGGTCTGACAACTGAAGGCTCTACCTCCCATAGTACATTTAGAGACTGTAGGTACCACAAGCAGGCCTGATAACTGAAGGCTTTACCTCCCACAGTACATTTAGAGACCGTAGGTACCACGAGCAGGTCTGACAACTGAAGGCTCTACCTCCCATAGTACATTTAGAGACTGTAGGTAGCAGGCCTGCATTCTGGGACCGTGATGTTCTCGAAGGGTAGTACGGCACTAGTAACTCCTTAAGATAAGATGGTGCCTGACCATTTAGAGCTTTGTTTTTTGTTTTTTTAAAACTTTCTTTATTGCTTTTACATATTAACAACATTTCCACTTAGCAATGTCCATACAGAATGTGTTTTTTTCCCCAACAAGAACAAGATAAACAAACAAATACATACAAACAATTAGACCCCTCACCCCCACCCATACCCCTCCCCTGGCACATATCCCCTAAAGAAAAAAAACAAGAAAAAAAACAGGGTTGACAATAACAAAAAGTAAGGGTTCTCAGTCTAGATTAAAGTGACATTCTGTACTTTTGACATATGACAAAAAGGGGTTCCAAGTTTTTCCAAAGGACCTCTCAGATCCAGACAGGGTTAACCTGATTTTTTCCAGTTTAAGAAAATGAAGCTCCTCTTTAATCCAGTACACATGTGTAGGTGGGGCAGAGGATTTCCATTTTAGCAGAATCAGCCTCCTGGCCAGCAGGGTTGAGAATGCTACCAGGTCTTTTTTATTTGAGGGAAGACAAAGTGCAGAGGGCAACACACCAAACAGAGCAGTTAAAGCATTTGGAACAATAGTTTCCCCTATGACCTTGGATAACACAACAAAAATTTCAGACCAATATGTATTTAACGAAGAGCAGTGCCAGAACGTATGTATATTGTCAGCTGGAGCCTGTTTGCACCGATCACAAAGAGAAGAAACTGTATTAAATATTTTGGACAGCCTCACTTTAGTGTAGTGGGCTCGATGTAAAATCCTGCACTGAGTAATGCTGTGTTTAGCACAAATAGATGATTTGTGTACCCTCTGCAGGATTCCCTCCCAAGTGCCATCTGAAATTTTCTGTCCCAAATCAGCCTCCCGAACAGTTTTGAGGGTATCCAAAGAAGAGTTTGAGCTGATTTTATGAATATTTGAATAAATGACAGATATTACACCCTTCAGTGATGGAAGAGGCTCCAGAAACATATCCAAGTCTGAGGTGGGAGGGAGGGTAGGGAAATTTAGACGCAAAGAGCGAACAAAATTACGAATCTGGAGGTACCTAAAAAAATGGCCTTGAGGTAATGAAAACTTTTCAACCAACTGTTGAAAAGACGCAAATGTTGAGTCTATATATAAATCTTTAAAAGTTTTTAGGCCCAGCCTAGCCCACATAGAAAATGTACTGTCTAACAAGGACGGAGGAAAGGCATGATTCGCTGAGACTGGAGCCCGGAAAGAAAAGGTTTGTAGCCCAAAGAAGCTTCTGAATTGGGTCCAAATTTTAAGGCAGGAGGCAATGATAAAAATTTTTGAATAAGGGGAAGTGGAAGACAAAAGAGGCAAATATAGTAAGGATTTCAAAGTCACCGGATGAGCTGAATTTGCTTCGACAACCAGCCACAATGGAGGGTTCTCAAGATTCTCATAGCAAAGCCAGTAGTTCAAGTTCCTTATGTTCGCTGCCCAATAATAAAATAAAATGTTTGGCAGAGCCATTCCACCTAACTCTTTGGGTCGCTGTAGGATCTGACATCGCAACCTGGGTGGTTTTTTGTTCCAGATAAAATCTATAATAAGGCTATCTACTGTTTTGAAAATGGAAAGAGGAAGAAAAATTGGAACACACTGTAACAAATACAAGAAGCGTGGAAGAACATTCATCTTAACGGAATTAATTCTAGCAGCAACGGAAAGATTAAGTAAGGGCCATCTTTCAAAATCTTGCTTGATTTGTTTAAGCAGGGTGACAAAATTCATCTTACGAAGGTTAACCAATGTGTCAGCCACGTATACTCCCAGATAGACAAAGCCTGATTTAGATATTTTGAATGGAAATTTCTTTAGTAGATATTCCTTGGCTAATTTATTCACAGGAAAAATTTCACTCTTTCCCAAGTTTAATTTATATCCTGAAATCTCACTAAAAGTATCTAAGATTGAGAGGACTGCAGGAATGGAGCGAGATAAATCGGACAAGAACAATAAAAGGTCATCCACGTAAAGGGCGACTTTCAGCTCCACCCCATTTCTTATTATACCACAGAGATCGGGGTGAGACTTTAGAGCAGCTGATAAAGGCTCCATAACCATGGCAAATAGAAGAGGGCTTAACGGACAGCCTTGTCTAGTGGAGCGAAACAGTCAAAAGTATTCTGAGTTTGTGCTATTTGTTCTAACAGAGGCTTGTGGAGATGTATATAATAACTTTACCCAAGAAACAAATTTTTCCCTAAATCCAAATTAAAAAAAAATAATAAACAATCCCACTCTACTCTATCAAAAGCCTTTTCGGCATCAAGAGCTAACAAGGCTTCAGGAAGAGTTTTTGAAGGAGGGTTATATACTACATTAAATACCCTTCTAAGATTGAAAAGGGAGTGTCTGTTGCGAATAAATCCAGTTTGGTCATGTGAAATAATTGATGGTAGGACACCCTTAAACGAAGAGCTAGAAGTTTAGATAAGAATTTAAAATCCACATTTAACAAACTGATAGGGCGATAGGAGCCGCACTGTAGTGGATCCTTGCCTTTCTTCAGAAGCAAAGAAATACATGCCTGATTTAAATTTGAGGGCAGCGCACCAAGAACAGAAGCTTCAATAAACATCTCTAACAAATATGGGGCTAACTGTTTCCAAAATGTTTTATAAAACTCAGACGGAAAGCCGTCCAGACCTGGGCTTTTGCCACTCTGTAAATATTTGGCAGCCGTCTCAAGTTCGAGTGCAGTAATAGGGCGCTCTAGCTCCTCACTCATAGTTTGATCCATAACAGGAAGGGTCATCTTACTGAAAAAAGACTCAAGTTCTACAGGGATATGAGAATGGTCAGAAGCATACAGTGATTTATAAAATTCCATAAATGTTTTATTAATTTCTAATGGGTCTGATGTGACACCTGAATCTGTTTTCACTTGTGGGATTAACTGGGACGTTCAGTGAACGAACTGAACGGGAGTTCCGACATGAATCACTGACTGACTGAGAGGAAGAGCAGAGCTCTTGTTCAGTGAATGAACTGAACGTGTACTGAACGTACTGAACAGAACGGTCGGGGAAAATAAATGTGATTGGTTTAGCAGCTTTCAGTTTGCAAACTGTAACTTTATCCAACTAAATTCTCAGCTCATTGGCTTATTATTCACCACCGGCTATTCTCAGTACGATCGCAAGCAGAACTAAACGTTCGGCCGTGTTTCAGCTTATTAAATTCTGATTCACAGACAGAGCTGCGGAGAAGTACTTTTCGATTCGGTGAACGAATCTTTTGAACGAATCACTTTACTGAACTGATTCTACTGATTCAGTACACTGAAAAGAACTGCTTTTCCCATCACTAAGGAGCGGTCTAATGAAGGCTTCAACCAGCAATTAAAATCTCCACCCAAAATTAAGTTATGTTGTGACAAATCCGGCAACATTGAAAATACCCGTTTAAAGAAGGCTTCATCATCCCAGTTAGGCGCATATATATTCGCAAGGACTACCTTGACCTCATAAATATGGCCAATGACAATAATGAACCTGCCTGTGGGATCAGATATTGTTTTAATATGAACAAAAGGAATAGTTTTATGTAAACGTATCGGCACACCTCTTGCTTTACTAGAGAAAGAGGAGAGAAATATCTGACCAACCCAACTTCGTTTTAATCTAAGACTATCTGTATTTTTTAAATGGGTTTCCTGCAGATAAATTACATGAGCGTTAAGATGATGTAGATAATGTAAAACCTTACTTCGTTTTATCGGATTGTTCAGGCCTTTGCAATTTAAACTAACAAATTTAATATCCCCACCTACATTAGGTGGTGTATTATTAGGCTGGGCCATAACGCGGCAAGAGCTTAAAGATACTATAATAAAGAAAAGTACCTAGTGTGATTAAGAAAATAAGTAGATAAAATAGACCAAAGAACATATATGTATACAAAAAGAGATATGTGCCATCCCCCCCATTGAAAGAACTTAAACAAACAGACAATCCCCAAGTTCCCCACCCCTCCCTTCTCTCCCCTAGCAGAAGCATCCGGTCATAAACATCATCCTGCGTCGGGTTGGGGAGGCTTCACCCCTGCTGCACAACGGGAAAAGGGTCTATATCTTCCAGGATTTCACCCCTACTGTGGCCAGGCAGAGGGCGGCGTTCGTCAAGGTAAAGAGGGAGCTACATTCATGTGCTAACGTGAAGTTTGGTCTCCGGTACCCGGCTACACTACACATCACCATACCCAACGGCCCAAACCATAGGTTTGAGGACCCGGATCAGGCATTGGAATTCGTAAATAAGAGACTTAAGAAGACCCAGGATTCAGATGGAGACTGAGACCGGCATCAGGGAGCACAGTGATGCTGCTGTTTTGAGTTTACAGACTCCGTTCAAGTATGACCACGCACCGTTTCTGTGCCTTCCAGTTTTGTTCGTTATATTCTGTTATTATCTATAAGGTCTTCCTGCCTAGTTAAGGACTGCACTATGTGCTCCCAGGAGTGTAGCACTGCTTTTGAATGATGACACTTTATTTTGTTACGCAGAGAATGTCTATTTTCACTATTTTTCTAATTGATATTATAGGACAGTTCATTCATACGTTATCCAAAGCCGTCTAAGAGTACGGGTAAGTTACAAGTAACGACAGGTTTTGGTTTGTTAAGCGGTAAGATAGCACACACCCTTTTAGGGCTCTGTCCAACTCAGGCTCAGCTTCGAGATTCAACAAGTCTTTCAAAAGTTTGGCCACCAACTCTGTGGGGTTGGGTCCCTCGGATCCTTCGGGCAGGCCCACAAGTCGAATATTATTCCGCCTAGAGCGGGCTTCTAAATCTTAGCATTTCTTACCCAAAGACTCCACTGTAGCTGATAGCTTAGCCACATTAGCCTGTAGGCTCATTAGCTGGTCTTCATGATCATTAGCCGAGCACTCTAGGTCTGAAATAGTCTCTTTTTGTGCGTCAACTTTTTCTTCCAACGGTTTCAGGGCACATGAAACTTCTGTCTTAACAGACTGGTATATTATAGATTCGAACTTAGTGATGATTTCCGTCCGGAGATCGCCGGGGACCCAGACCCTGAGGATTGCAGCGGCCTACCACGGCCAACTTTGGGTGGTTCATTTCTCGGCCGAAGACTCGCGATTATTCAGTTATGGCTCCCAAGAAGTAGCACTTCACAGCATGTTATAAATCTTAGCGGTGGACAGTTTTATAACTTTGAATAAATATGTAAAAAATCACATTCCCGCAGAGCTCCCGCTACACACGTCCTACATCGTCTGCGTCCACCGGAAGTCCCCATTTAGAGCTTTGTAACTGAGAAGAATGATCTTGAATTATATTCTAGATTTTAAAGGGAGCCAGTGCAGAGAAGCCAACACAGGAGTAATGTGGTCCCTTTTCCTAGTTCTAGTCAGTACACGAGCTGCAGCGTTCTGGACTAGTTGAAGAGTCTTTAGAGACTTGATAGAGCACCCTGATAAAAGAGAATTACAATAATCCAACTTGGAGGTAACAAATGTGTGAACTAGTTTTTCTGCAACAATACACACTAGAACAGAGGGACACAAGGATACAAAATACAAATTAACACATGAAACACTCCAAAGACTAAATTAGAAACCACACAAGGGAAACAGACACCAGGGAAGAATAAAAACTAAAACAAAATAAAGAAATCTAAACTCTGAAATACAAAACTAAAACATGCCAATCCATGACACCTAGATTCCTAACAGTGGTGCTAGAGGCCAGGCTGATGCCATTTAGGACAGTCATATCATTAGATAAAGTCTATCTGAGGTTTTTAGGGCCTAGCACAATAACTTCAGTCTTGTCTGAGTTCAGTAGCAAAATAATTCTGGTCATCCAGGTCCTAACGTCCTTAAGGCATGTCTCTAGTTTACATAACTGATTGGTGCCATCTGGCTTCATTGATACGTAAAGCTGGGTATCATCTGCATAACAATGAAACTGTATGGAGTGTTTCCTCATAATATTTCCCAGAGGAAGCATATATGATGTAAAGAGAATCGGTCCAAGCATGGAACCTTATGGCACTCCATGGTTAACTTTGGTGTGCATAGAGGACTCATCATTAACATGTACAAACTGAGATCAATCTGATAAGTAGGATTCAAACCAACTTAAAGCAGTCCCTGTAATTCCAAGTAAATGTTCTAGTCTGTGTAATAGGATTTGATGGACAATAGTGTCAAAAGCAGCACTAAGATCTAACAAGACGAGCACAGACAGAAGTCCCCTGTCTGAAGCTAGAAGTAGATCGTTTGTAACTTTAACTAGTGCAGTCTCAGTGCTATGGTGGACTCTAAATCCTGACTGAAACTCCTCAAATAAACTGTTGTCATGGAGAAAGTCACACAGCTGATTAGCTACCACTTTCTCCAGGATCTTTGAGATAAAAGGAAGGTTGGATATAGGCCTATAGTTAGCTAGAGTTCCTGAATCTAGAGTAGGCTTTTTAAGTAGAGGTTTGATTACCGCTACTTTAAATGCCTGTGGTACATAGCCTGCCAGTAAAGACATATTGATCATATCTAATATAGAGTTGCTAACTAAGGGAAAGACTTCCTTAAACAGCTTGGGTGGGATAGGGTCTAAAAGACAGGTTGACACACACACAAAGGACAGACACACACACACACACACACACACACACACACACACACACTCAGAGGACAGACACACTGTCAGTTGCCCTCTGGTCTGATTTCCCTCTCATGAATAATGTATTCAGCTCTAAATGCTTAAGTTGAATTATTAGGATGTTTTATTCAGGAGGATGCCGGAGCTGCCTCGTCTCCCCCCGCTGAGGGCGGCTGGTCAGAGGGGGGGCAGCTGGTCGGGGGGGGGGGGGGGGGGCGGTGAGGCGTCAGAGTGCCCGGGCACACAGGAACATGATTTGGATTAATTAGTAATGGTGAGCGTAAGGTGCTGCTGATGTTACATTAATGTAGACATGCTGCTTACAGCTGCTTCCTCTAATCTGCAGGAAAGGAGACGCCACCGCCGTCCTCGGTTTGATCCTCGGGTCAGCCTCGTGTCCCTGCAGAGACACCGTACATACAAGACGATCTTTAATCAGAAGGTACATTAATGGAGTCTGATGAGTGAGTCAGGATGTCTGGACGCTGCATTCAACCCGAGTGTACTTTATACTTATTTTAATAATTAATTATTAATAATCATGAACATCCCTTTGTTTCAGCACACAGCTTTAACTTCCTGTCAGCTTCAGACGATGACGTAAATAATCATCAATGAGAGTGAATACTTCAAAATAAAAGCATAACAAAAACTTTGTTCAAATGCAAAGTAATACAATTAAGATAAAAAATTAGATTAATGTTGATTTTTAGAAATGAATGGTTTGACAGTCCGAGTTAAGGTAAAATGTTTGATTTAATTTAAAGTGGTATTACATCAAACTGCAGAGAATCAGCTGCTTTAAGACCCCCTGATGTCACAGACCTCCATAGACACGGCGTTTGCAGACGAGTTCGGGTTACATCTTCTTTTAGAACAACAAGGACATCAGTGAGTCACGTTTCTTCTTCATCTTCAGGACAGATTCAGTGATTTCTTCTTCAGCCGCCTGTCCTCACTCTGTAGGAATTCATTTGTGTGTGTGTGTGTGTGTGTGTGTGTGTGTGTGTGTGTGTGTGTCTGTGTCTGTGTCTGTGTCTGTGTGTGTGTCAACAGATGGTCATATCAGTGTTGCATATGTTCTAATCCTCCGTAGGGATAATTCAAACACACAACCACCTAATTTAACAACAAGAGATGGTTTCTTCCTCTTCTTGGTGGATTTGCAAACCAAATATGTGCATACTGCCACCTTGTGTATCGGACTGTGCAGTCTCTGATGACCTATTAGCTAGGATCAGTACCAGGTCCCAGTTTGATGACCTGTTAGCTAGGATCAGTACCAGGTCCCAGTTTGATGACCTGTTAGCTAGGATCAGTACCAGGTCCCAGTTTGATGACCTGTTAGCTAGGATCAGTACTATGGGTGCGTTCGAATTGTCCCTCCTATCTCCTTTCACTATCCACTTTACCTTAACTCCGGGGAAAACGTCATGAGATTAAGGAAAGATGTTAGGAGAATTCATAAAGGACTTAGGGAAAGGCGATCTCGTTGCTCTGACAATCCGACCACATTTCCACTAGGCCACGTCATTAAATGCGACGGGCCGGCGGAGGTTAATGATGTGGGTCCGCCGTGTTGAAACTACAATGTGGACAAATGGACTACAAAAAACGCATCTAGAAAACTTTCCCCTGTGCCTTCTTACCAGTGAAATAATCCTAATTACCACGAGGTTGGGATTGAAATAAAAGCAATATAGACTACCAGGCTACAAGTAAGAAAAGTGAAACCATCAGCTTCCTGTCCAATCAGAAATCAACATCAAAATAAGTATGAAATTAATTGTTACATTTATGTAAGACAAGAATGTACAACTGAAGAAATGCACAAAACATTCTGAATTGAATGAAATATGTTGAATAAAACATCATCTGGCTCTAAATGTCTCTGATCCCTTTTTACCTGAAAGACAGGGTGATGTTTTTTATGGTGATTATGATCTGATTATATGGCTTTGCATAATATCTCAATAACCTTAATCAAGGCAAGGGTTTCAGCATCTGTGACTGAAGGAAAGTTTAACGTCATTTATGATATTGTTTACGGCTGCCAAAACACTCAAAGTGGATAAATAATGAATGAAAACTGAGCATAGGCTGCAATAAAAGTTCAACTCACTTTGATCGTTTTACAACATCAGCATAACATTCATAGTTCGCCTACGGGTTAAAGATTGTTGAAAGTTGTTCAAGGCATATTATTGCAATGGTAACTTACATGATCTGCATCCCTTTACGATCATCGTTAATGTTCGTGAACGGTCGGATGCGCGAGTCGCTTTAAATGTTGCGGCCGCAAGGAATTGTGGGGCAGCATATCTCATCTCCTTTCGTAAAGGATGGTCCAGTGTATCCTATGCTAAAGGAGGTTATAAAGGAAGCATTGACCCACCTTTCCTTAACTTTTAGAGAATTCGAACAGCTCTTATCATGGCCGCCACTTAAATGCTTCCGGGGTTAAGGTAAAGTGGATAGTGAAAAGGAGATAGGAGGGACAATTCGAACGCACCCCAGGTCCCAGTTTGATGACCTGTTTGCTAGTATCAGTACCAGGTCCCGATCTGGTAAACAGGCCTGTTTGATTTGATTGGCTGCTTTGGCCTGACATGGACGAGCGTTGTGACTCTGTGTCTTGGGCTGAAAACTTGAACCTTTTTAACTTTATTCACGCCCAAGATTGTCAAGAAAAAACTCTTCATGCAGCAGCGAAGAGAAGACCGCCGGGCGAGCGCTGTACCAGAAGGAAACAACGGTTCTGCTGGTCACACTTTTCTATCTACTCGTCTCTGAGTGATCAAGCTCTCGGCCTGCTGAGAATTAAAAATCTGCGGTAGAGAGTTCATAAAGAACCTTCTTCACATGAACCTCCAACATCCACAGATTCTGACGATAGTCGTGACTAAACTGAAGGCAAAAGCAGCTGATTCCAAGTCCTGCACGTTTTCATTCATTTTATTATGAAGTGGATCCGAAAGCAGCGGGTGACGGATGAAACCGAAACATCTCTGCATATTCAACACGCCACTGATCTGTGTGTGTGTGTGTGTGTGTGTGTGTGTGTGTGTGTGTGTGTGTGTGTGTGTGTGTGTGTGTGTGTGTGCGTGTGTGTGCGTGCTGTTGATTAGCTTGTGTGTGTGTGTATGGGTGTGTGTGTGTATGTGTGTTGGAGCTGCTCTTTTTATGACTCATTTATCTCAGAATTACATTTGTAATCATCTCAGCCTCTGAAATGAGTCTATTGTTCTGTTTTTCACACAAATGATGTTTCATGTGTCTGCAGGCTGCAGACGCTTAACAAATAAAAATGTGACAAATGACTCTTATTGTGCTCAGCATCACCCTCAGGACAAATGTAGCACGTTGTTCTATTAGACGGCGAGCAGGCAGTTCATCATGTGACTGTTTAAGCAGCAGTCAGAGATGTTGATCAGAGAGATGTTTGAACCACTCCGTGCTGCAGCGATCAGCATCTCTGAGGGGAACTCGAGGATGTAGCCCCTTCCTCAAACTTCATGATTATAAGTTTTGTTTTGTCTTCTTCACCAAGGCCACGCAGAGAACGTCATTATGTGATGATCAAACTTGTAAAACATGAACTACTTCTTCAGTTGAGCTGTTAATAATTCAAACACCCAAACAGATCAACATGAGTGCAGCACAGAGAGCGCCTCAGTCCATGAAGTGTTCCCGATTTAAAGACGTGACCATGATGCACCCTCCAACACAATGATGATTATGATGTCACAAAGGTTCTTCTTAAAGGTCAGACTGAAGTAAGGACGTCTTCCTGTGTGTCTTTAGTCTCACCTGTGTCTTTAGTTTCACCTGTATCTTAAGTCTCAATTGTGTTTTTATTCTCACCTGTGTTGTTAGTCTCACCTGTGTTGTTAGTCTCACCTGTGTTGTTAGTCTCACCTGTGTCTTTAGTCTCACCTTTGTCTTTAGTCTCACCTGTGGTATTAGTCTCACTTGTGTTGTTAGTCTCACGTGTGTCTTTAGTCTAGCTTGTGTTGTTAGTCTCACCTGTGTCATTAGTCTCACCTGTGTCTTTAGTCTCACCTGTGTCTTTAGTCTCACCTGTGTCCTTAGTCTCACCTGTGTTGTTAGACTCACTTGTGTTGTTAGTCTCACCTGTGTCCTTAGTCTCACCTGTGTTATTAGTCTCACCTGTGTCCTTAGTCTCACCTGTCTTGTTAGTCTCACTTGTGTTGTTAGTCTCACGTGTGTCTTTAGTCTAGCTTCTGTTGTTATTCTCACCTGTGTCTTTAGTCTCACCTGTGTCTTTAGTCTCACCTGTGTCCTTAGTCTCACCTGTCTTGTTAGTCTCACTTGTGTTGTTAGTCTCACGTGTGTCTTTAGTCTAGCTTCTGTTGTTATTCTCACCTGTGTCTTTAGTCTCACCTGTGTCTTTAGTCTCACCTGTGTCCTTAGTCTCACCTGTCTTGTTAGTCTCACTTGTGTTGTTAGTCTCACGTGTGTCTTTAGTCTAGCTTGTGTTGTTAGTCTCACCTGTGTCTTTAGTCTCACCCATGTCTTTAATCTCACCTGCACAGAGAGCGCCTCAGTCCATGAAGTGTTCCCGATTTAAAGACGTGACCACGATGCACCCTCCAACACAATGATGATTATGATGTCACAAAGGTTCTTCTTAAAGGTCAGACTGAAGTAAGGACGTCTTCCTGTGTGTCTTTAGTCTCACCTGTGTCTTTAGTTTCACCTGTATCTTAAGTCTCAATTGTGTCTTTATTCTCACCTATGTTGTTAGTCTCACCTGTGTTGTTAGTCTCACCTGTGGTATTAGTCTCACCTGTGTTGTTAGTCTCACCTGTGGTATTAGTCTCACCTGTGTTGTTAGTCTCACGTGTGTCTTTAGTCTCACCTGTGTTGTTAGTCTCACCTGTGTTGTTAGTCTCACCTGTGGTATTAGTCTCACCTGTGTTGTTAGTCTCACGTGTGTCTTTAGTCTCACCTGTGTTGTTAGTCTCACCTGTGTTGTTAGTCTCACCTGTGTTATTAGTCTAACCCGTGTCTTTAGTCTCCCCTGTGTTGTTAGTCTCACCTGTGTTGTTAGTCTCACCTGTGTCGTTAGTCTAACCAGTGTTGTTAGTCTCACCTGTGTCGTTAGTCTCACCTGTGTTGTTAGTCTCACCTGTGTCGTTAGTCTAACCAGTGTTGTTAGTCTCACCTGTGTCGTTAGTCTCACCTGTGGTATTAGTCTCACGTGTGTCTTTAGTCTAGCTTGTGTTGTTAGTCTCACATGTGTCTTTAGTCTAGCTCAGGCATGGGCAAACTACGGCCCGCGGGCCATATACGGCCCGTTGGGCTTTTCAATCCGGCCCGCCGAACTTGTCCAAATTATATTATTATTAAATTAAATTTTATTATAATTAAACCTCGTTCGTTTTCCCCTGTAATGCCTGTGTTTCCCCAATAGATGGCGCACTTCAGAGTGTGGTGTATTACGCCCTTCTTCACTTTTTCGCTTTGCCCTATGAACCCGTATGAGCCCTTCTGTAAGAATGAGCGGATCAAAGAAAAGAAAAGTGGACAGTGAATGCCGAGTGTTTAATACGGAGTGGACAACTAAATATTTTTTCACTGAAGTCCGATCAAAGGCTGTATGCCTGATATGCCAAGAAACTGTCGCAGTTTTCAAAGAGTACAATATCAGCCGTCACTTTGCTACGAAGCATGCGGCTCAGAGGTTGAAGGCTAATTTACAAGTTTTTTGCTGGCATTCAAATTAGCAAAGGCTAGCAAGCCTTTCTCCGAAGGCGAGTTTTTAAAAGAATGCATGGTAGAGACAGCAGGTCTCTTGTGTCCGGAGAGCCAAGGCCAGTTTGAAAAAATCAGTTTATCACACAGGACTGTGACTCGCTGTGTGGAACTGATTGACGAAGATATAGCCAGCGAATTAAACAAAAAGGCTGAGTCCTTTAAGTTATATTCACTAGCGCTGGATGAAAGTAATGACGTAAAAGATACTGCTCAGCTCCTCATTTTTATCCGAGGGATTAATGACAGTTTTGAGATAACGGAGGAGTTTTTGACCATGGAGTCCCTGAAAGGAAAAACGCGAGGAGAGGACTTGTATAACCAGGTGTCTGCTGTCATCGAGAGAATGAAGCTACCTTGGAGTAAACTTGCCAATGTCACAACGGATGGATCGCCAAATTTAACTGGAAAACATGTTGGGCTGCTGAAAAGAATCCAGGATAAAGTGAAAGAGGAAAACCCTGACCAGGATGTTATTTTCCTTCACTGTATCATCCATCAGGAATCTCTGTGTAAGTCTGTATTGCAGCTTAATCATGTCGTGAATCCAGTTGTAAAACTTGTTAACTTTATACGAGCAAGGGGACTTCAGCATCGTCAGTTTATTATGTTCCTGGAGGAAACTGATGCGGATCATCAGGACTTACTGTACCACTCTGGTGTCCGCTGGTTAAGTTTGGGCAAAGTGTTTCAACGAGTGTGGGAGCTGAAAGAGGAGATCAGCGCATTTTTGGAGTTAATGGGGAAATCCGACAAATTTCCTGAGCTAAGCGATAAGAACTGGCTTTGTGACTTTGCATTTGCTGTGGACATATTTTCACACATGAATGAGCTGAATGTGAAACTACAGGGGAAAGATCAGTTTGTGCACAACATGTACAAAAATGTTAGAGCCTTCAAATCCAAGCTAACTTTATTCTCCAGACAAATTGCAAACAAATCTTTCGCTCATTTCCCCACACTTGCCATGCAGAAAGAGGTGACGCGAAATGCAAAGAAATACAGCAAATCCCTTGACGACCTGCACGGAGAATTCTGCCGTCGGTTTTCTGATTTTGAAAACATTGAAAAGTCACTTCAGCTGGTGTCCTGTCCCCTGTCAGAAGACCCTGAAACAGCACCACTGATCGATCTTCAGTCTGACTCCGTCTTAAAGGAGAAGTTCAACTCTCTTAAACTGAATGACTTTTATGCTTCACTTAACGAAGCCACGTTTCCAAACGTTCTTCTGAGGATGGCACAGAAGATGCTGACTTTGTTTGGCTCGACCTACGTATGTGAGCAGACATTCAGCGTCATGAACATCAACAAAGCCCCTCACAGATCCAAGTTAACTGACCATTGTGAAGAACCCATTGTGGCCCGCGAGTCAAAAAGTTTGCCCACCCCTGGTCTAGCTTGTATTGTTAGTCTCACCTGTGTCTTTAGTCTCACCTGTGTCCTTAGTCTCACCTGTGTCTTTAGTCTCACCTGTGTCCTTAGTCTCACCTGTCTTGTTAGTCTCACTTGTGTTGTTAGTCTCACGTGTGTCTTTAGTCTAGCTTGTGTTGTTAGTCTCACCTGTGTCTTTAGTCTCACCTGTGTCCTTAGTCTCACCTGTCTTGTTAGTCTCACTTGTGTTGTTAGTCTCACCTGTGTCTTGTTAGTCTCGCCTGTGTCGTTAGTCTCACCTGTGTCGTTAGTCTCACCTGTGTTGTTAGTCTCACGTGTGTCTTTAGTCTCACCTGTGTCTTTAGTCTCACCTGTGTCTTTAGTCTCACCTGTGTTGTTAGTCTCACCCATGTCTTTAGTCTCACCTGTGTCTTTAGTCTCACCTGTGTCATTAGTCTCACCTGTGTTGTTAGTCTCACCTGTGTTATTAGTCTCACCCGTGTCTTTAGTCTCACCTGTGTTGTTAGTCTCACCTGTGTTGTTAGTCTCACCTGTGTTATTAGTCTCACCCGTGTCTTTAGTCTAACCAGTGTTGTTAGTCTCACCTGTGTCGTTAGTCTCACCTGTGTCTTTAGTCTCACCTGTGTTGTTAGTCTCACCTGTGTCGTTAGTCTCACCTGTGTCTTTAGTCTCACCTGTGTTATTAGTCTCACCCGTGTCTTTAGTCTAACCAGTGTTGTTAGTCTCACCTGTGTCGTTAGTCTCACCTGTGTCTTTAGTCTCACCTGTGTTGTTAGTCTCACCTGTGTCGTTAGTCTCACCTGTGTCTTTAGTCTCACCTGTGTTGTTAGTCTCACCTGTGTTGATAGTCTCACCCGGGTTGTTATGCAGACACCTGGGGAGATTTAATCCTTATTGAATTTTAATATCGATGGATAATTCAATAACTAAGAAATAGTTTTTAAGATGTGATCCGATCAGAGCTGTCCTCTGATCAGGTAGACGGGAGGTTGGCTCCAGTCCAACAAACCTCACCTGATCCTTTTCTGACTTTTAGAATATATATATATATATTTAAAGATGTTAAGAACGCTGTTTTTATACAAACCTGAGATGTACACGAGCTGTGTGAGGAGTCTGTAGGCTGTATGTCAGAGCATGTCTGTAGCTGCCTCTGTCATCACTCTCTCTCTATTTTTCTCTCACTTTCTCTCCCTCTCCCACCTCTCGCTCCCTCTCTCTCGTCCCTCTCCTGGTATTTCTCTCTGATTTCCATCTTTGCATCATCTGACATTGTGAGCCCTGCTCAGACACTGGGATCAGGTGGGTCCTCCATTTCACAGGCAGCCCTGTATGTATGTGTGTGTGTGTGTGTAACTGGGAGCTGACACACACACACACACACACACACACACACACACACACACACACACACACACACACACACACACACACACACACACAGAGACACACACACCTCTGGTCTCCTCTGCAAACAGCAGTCAAACTGCAGATTAAGCCCCCCTGTGATCAAACACCTAATTTTGGATGGAGTCAAACCCCCCTAAAGAGGAGGCGGAGCCTCTTACTGTGATCCCCACCTATGGGTGCAGTAATGAATGTGTGTGAGTGTGACCAGTGGAGATGACGAGATGTCACAGTTAAAAAGGCTTCCATGTCCTCCTTCTACACTCGTCTCCTCACTCGTCTCCTCACTCATCTCCTCACTCGTCTCCTCTGTTATTCGACTCGTCTCCTCATTCGTCTTCTCTGTTATTTAACTCGTCTCCTCACTTACTCATCTCCTCTGGTATTACCTCGTCTCCTGTTATTTACTCGTCTCCTCGCTTGTCTCCTCATTCAACCTCTCGTCTCCTCTGTTATTCACCAGTCTCCTCTGTTATTCACCCGTCTCCTCAGTTATTCACTCGTCTCCTCAGTTATTCACTCGTCTCCTCTGTTTTTCACTTGTCTCCTCTGATATCCACTCGTCTCCTCTGTTATTCACTCGTCTTCTCACTTGTCTCCTCTGTTATTCACTCTTCTACTCACTCGTCTCCTCAGTTATCGACTTGTCTCCTCTGTTATTTACTCGTCTCCTCTGATATCCACTCATCTCCTCTGTTATCCACTCTTCTCCTCACTTGTCTCTTCTGTTACTTACTCACTCGTCTCCTCAGTTATCGACTTGTCTCCTCTGTTATTCACTCGTCTCTTCTGATATCCACTCGTCTCCTCTGTTATTCACTCGTCTACTCACTCGTCTCCTCAGTTATCCACTTGTCTTCTCAGTTATTCACTTGTCTCCTCACTCGTCTCCTCAGTTATCTACTTGTCTCCTCCTAGGTCAGACCAGACAAGCAGCCTTCAGTCATTAACTTTGTATTTAATCTTTTTTATCTGCTTCACTTTTTCTAGCTGGATTCTCTCCTCTCTCCTTGTTTCTGCTCTCAGACCAATCCTTCTTCTTCTTCTTCTTCTTCTTCTTCTTCTTCTTCTTCTTCCTGTGGTGTCTCTCTTTGACAAACTCAGCTTCTCACAGGAATAATGCAACACTTAGTGTCAGATGGGGCCCCCTCAGGGAGGTTCCCTCCACAAGCGTTGCACATTTGAGCCTCTGCTGTGGTTTAAAGTTTGTCAGCCCTTTGGGGCCCCCTGCTGGCCTGGAGCTCCCAACAGTTACCTGACTTCAGCCGTCTGTGTCTGTGTTGACCTGTTTGTGTACAGCTCCTTCGTTCAGAATACATCCTGAGCCTGCAGCTCAAACATTAATTTATTTCTCTCTCTCTGTGGATGTGCAGCAGGTGAATCTCTCAGGTGAAGTCTTTTATGGAGCAGTCATTCCTGAGATGATAAAAAGTCCTGATGAAATCTGGGGCAAGATAAGTGCGGCAGCGTCGTCACACTTTCAAAGCTGCACCCCGAGGAGCTGAAATCAAAGGTATACAACCCAGCATCTCTGCACAGCCTGCTGACCAACCAATCAGCTGCTCTGCACAGCCTGCTGACCAACCAGCCTGCAAACACTCCTTCAAACAGACCTTCAGTGGTCACACTGCTGGAGATATCAGGATCTTAATAACTAATGCAGCAGTGAGGGCATTATGTACTTGTATATGTAGTATTTTACAAAAGTACAGAGGTCACTTCACTGAACGTACACAGAGGTCACAGAGTCACGACACTGAACACCCAGAGATCACACAGAGGTCACTACATTGAACACCCAGAAGTCACTCAGAGGTCACTCAGAGGTCACTGAACACACAGAGGTCACTCAGAGGTCACTGAACACAGAGATCCACAGTGGACATAAACATGTGGTTTATATTTATTTATATCTACATGGACCTCATTCCTGGACCGATCACTGGTGGATGTGGTCCTCTGTCTTCTTTGTCCGTGAGCCGATGGTTCTGAGTTTGTTCAGTGGATCAGACCACAGGAGGCTCAGTACATTCTGAGTTAACCAGACCTTCTCTGAGTGTAAGCTGGCTGCACCTTCCACCTGCTCAAACTTCCACAATCCCTTTCTCTCCCTTTTGTCCTCCAGGCTGCTGTGCCAACCCCTCTAATGAGCACTGTGTGTGTGTGTGTGTGTGTGTGTGTGCTGGAGGAAAGGTCATGTCTCCCTGGAGGCCTAAGCAGTAATCAGGATAAAAAAAACAACAGCAGCGAGGAACCAAAAACCTGCACACGTGCACCTGGAGGGACATTTAGAGGACGGACGCTGACCCTGGGTTGTTTTGATTGTTTTTATTGTTCTCAGTACGATGAAAATCCACTTTCACAGAAATAAACAACAACTCTGTTGAACTCATCAAGTGTCTGACTTATAATCATAGATATATATTTTATATAATAATAATAATATACTATAATCATAGATATATATTTTATATAATAATAATAATAATATACTATAATCATAGATATATTTTTTATATAATATTAATAACATACTTTAATCATAGATATTTTTCTTACAGCTTTTTCTTCCTGTTGATGAGTACACATAATCATCTGACTTTAATAAACTTAAGGACGTTTATCTTCCTTCTTCCGGTGTTTTCTTCAGCGCTAAAGTGTACGAAGAGCACAATCAACAGAACTACCACTGAAGGTCTTTATTCCATCATGTGAGACATGAATGCAGCATGACGTCAGTCATCAGGGAGCAGCACACTGAGCATGCTCACGTCGTGCTCACAGGGACGCTGACAGGAAACAGAAGAACCGTCCGAGGAACAGATCCTGACGGGGGAGTTTAGACCTCTTCCTGTCTGCTCCACCTGTCTCTGATATGAACTCTGTCATGACAACCAGCAGCTTCTGTTTCCACCTACATCTGTTTCCTTTGTCTCTGTCTGCATATATCTTTTACCTGCTTTTTGTAACATAACAATGAGTAAGGTCTTTTTACCTGCTCTTTTGTAATGTTAACAGACAAAGAGTAAGGTATTTTACCTGCTTTTTGTAAAGTGTCTCGAGATAACACTTGTTATGAGTTGACGCTATACAAATAAAAATTGATTGAATTGATTGATTGTGCTGTCCATCCAATGAAACCTAATCTTGATTAATCACAGTTTTAAAACACAGTTAGTTTGTTACTTAACGAGGGTCAGTGTGTTAATGATGATGATTATTTGTCAGCTGAGCTGTAAGCCAGCCCACCCAGCCTCTCTCCACCTGAGCTGTAGGCCAGACCACCCAGCCTCTCTCCACCTGAGCTGTAGGCCTCACCACCTAGCCTCTCTCTACCTGAGCTGTAGGCCTCACCACCCAGCCTCTCTCTACCTGAGCTGTAGGCCTCACCACCCAGCCTCTCTCCACCTGAGCTGTAGGCCTCACCACCCAGCCTCTCTCTACCTGAGCTGTAGGCCTCACCACCCAGCCTCTCTCCACCTGAGCTGTAGGCCTCACCTCCCAGCCTCTCTCCACCTGAGCTGTAGGCCTCACCACCCAGCCTCTCTCCACCTGAGCTGTAGGCCTCACCACCCAGCCTCTCTCCACCTGAGCTGTAGGCCTCACCACCCAGCCTCTCTCCACCTGAGCTGTAGGCCTCACCACCCAGCCTCTCTCTACCTGAGCTGTAGGCCTCACCTCCCAGCCTCTCTCCACCTGAGCTGTAGGCCTCACCTCCCAGCCTCTCTCCACCTGAGCTGTAGGCCTCACCTCCCAGCCTCTCCCTACCTGAGCTGTAGGCCTCACCTCCCAGTCTCTCCCCACCTGAGCAGTAAGCATTTGGTAGTTGCAGTGTGTTACTTCCTCTGCTCTGACACTTTTCTGCATA